>NC_051155.1:197163081-197233081 GCF_013339745.2 Dermacentor silvarum
AGGAGGGAGGCGCTGGTCAATACTCTCGAGATTAACTTACACTAGACATCAATACCCAGAAAAGTTGAAGATTGGACAGCCGTCGCCGTAGCTCGATCAGTTGGTAGAGCACCGGACGCGAAATTCGGAGGTCGTGGGTCGGATCCCACCGGCGGCGCATGGTTGTTTTTTCTTCTACTTTCTAATCAATTATTCTTTCATGGTGATTACACAATCAATTTCGAAGTATTTAACACCACAACTTAAAAAGAAATAAGTCGCAGTTTCGCCCGGAAGGCGAAGCATCGATTGCGATTGCAAATTAGTAGATAGCTATCCAAAGTAAGGCTAGTAGTTCTATCAGCCGTATAAAGTTTAAATGTTCCGTTACTAACTAAATTAACAAGCACGGTGTCACGCGCGTACAGGTAACATGAACACATCTCGCTAGATGACCGCGGAAACGGGTCAAAACGTTGGAAAGCGCGCCAGCAGCAGCGGGCAAATCGACCTTCGCGCTGTCTCTCGTCTCGCTTCAACGCGAACGTCGAAAGCTAAGCTACCGGCACTCGGCGCATGCACTTCGCACCCATCGCAGATCGCTTTGAAGATGAGACCCCGCGGGCGCACACTTCGGCCACATAGCAGATCGCTTTCAAGATGCGGTGCCCGCGCGGCAGCTCCGTCAGCAGCAGCCGCCAAAAGCAGAACGCATCCCCCACCCCTACTGTCTCCGTCGCCTCCTCCCTGTGCACCGCGAGTGAACCAACGTTTGGAGTGAACGAAGGCGCGCTTCCGGCCGCCTTCCTCTCGCCCATGCGTCACCGCGAGTGAACCAACGTTTGGAGTGAACGAAGGCGCGCTTCCGGCCGCCTTCCTCTCGCCCATGCGTATTCTTACACCGTGCTCTCGCGTGCGCGAGATTATGGCGTTTTAGGGGCGAAGCTCCTTAGGGTGTGGGTCTGTCCCTCCTCTGTAGTAGTAGTCGTCGTAGTAGGTAGCCACGTCTACTTTTATGAGAAAAAAAAAAAAATCCGAGAGTTGTGGCCGTAGCGGAATCGAACCAGGGACCCCTCGCTTCTGAACGCGTGGCGCTAACCACTACGCCACGAAGCGCACATGGACAGACGCACCTAGATGGCAATAAATACCCAACATTAACGAAAGACTGCGCGTTTCTAACGCGTTTGTGCTAGCGCGTTACGGCCCGTGCAAGAAGCTGGTGTAAGACACTGTGGCCTCTCCGCCTTACCCCCGTATTCATAAACGCTGATGGCGTCGGCAAACGCGGTGCACGTTCCGGTATGTGTAAACGGCTGCGTAAGACGCTGAGGCCTCTTCCCCTTAGAGTACTGCACGTTTCTAACGCGTTTGTGCTAGCGTCCCCTTAAGCGGGAGATGGTGCAATTATAATGAAGGGCGCTGTTATAAAATAGGAATGACGTCACATATGGTGCGTGTCATTGGTGGAAGTCAATCGTTCGATTTAGTGCGGCGAGACTGGGCGAATTACACGGAAGATTCACGGTTTACCGATGATTCCCTCCGGAGCTTCGCCCACTCATCATCATTCACCCCGTGGATATGCGGTGTTTTTTTTTCACTGGTCGATCTCGAGCAGGATTTTTAACACGAAAGTGTTTTATGCCGGGGTCCACCAAGACTTCACTGACGTATTTCCGTCACGGAAATACGTCAGTGACGTATTTCTGTTCTATGACGTATTTCCGTCACGGAAATACGTCATAGAACATAATACAAAGAAAGAAACCAGAAGAAAAAGTTCCACAAACATGCAAAATTTGGAAATCGAACCCAAGACCTCTCGGTCCGCGACGATAGATCGCCGAGCGTTTAACCCATTGCGCCACAAACGCATTTGCAGAGAGCTACACAGACGCGCCTTATATATCTAACACTCCTCCGTGTACCCGCGCTCTTGCTCGGGGCGGTGCCGCCGCCTACGAGCAGAAAAGAGAAGTACTGCATTATGACACTAACGCGCACCGACAGTGAACGCTTCGGTGGTCTCAGCACTACGACTATAGTGCCTAGAATATACTTACTAGTGTGCCGACCGCGGGCTTTCCGGTGGCACGGAGAATGATGCCTTCCGCCGGCGGCCACCAGACGGCGATAGCCGTACGGACCGTGCTATGCCGAGCGGCGTCTCTAGCCAACGCGCGCGTGTGCGACAGACGCCAATGGGCTGTCCCAGCCCGTTTCGTTCTGCGGAGCGTTGGTTGAGGTGCAAAGCGTAATCGAAAGAATATGATTTCGTTGCACTTACAAACGATCGTATGCACAGTTATCATTATAACGCTACACTATACGGGGTGTTTCTTCGAAAAATACGTTTCACTTTCGTGTTCTATACCGATTCCTATATAAGAGGGATCAACCACATTTTTTTTTTTTTTTTTTTTTTTTTTTTGCTCCACGGCTGCGAATTCGAATTTCACTGGTCGAGCTGGAGCAGGTTCGCGCTTTCTCGTAGGTCGTTTCGGATCAACTCGTTCCGCGCCGGATCGCTACTCTCTGTCGAGGCGCGGATTCGGGCGGAAATAGGACGAGAATTATACGTCACTTTCGCTCGCTGGGGAACGGTGATCTTGGTGGCTATGGAAAAATGCAGAGCGGAAGTCGATTTTTGTAGCGTTAGCTGCACTGGCCTAGCAAGCCCGTTTCGCGCGGCACATCAAGAGCCGTGCTGCGCATGCGCAAGGATCAGTGATGTCACACGGCTTGCGCACCGGAGCCGGCACCTCTCGCGCACTCCGCCGCCGCCGCGCGCGGCTCACCGGCGCCGGTCTGCGCATTCCAGAGGAGTGACGTCGTAGCCGTGGTAGACGCACTGGCGCCGGCGCGCGCTCGCTGTGCAGTCGCCGTCTGACACTGCGCTGGAGCCTCTGCGCTTCTGACTGGCGTTTGCCAGTGTGGTATAGCCATGAAGAAGGAGAGCGCAAATTGCTGCTCAACAGCGCAGAAGAACGGAGAAGCTTGACTCATCGGATCCCGAAGTAGTTGCCTGGCAATTAGCGGTTGAGCGTAGGAGGAATGAACAGAAGAAGGCTATATACATGTGCCACATAATACGTACACCGCGTGTGTGTCATTGGAGCAGCAGTAAGCATGACAATCAAGCTAATCCTTGACAATCTAGACAACCAGGAAAGCTAAGAATAATCAGCTGAACCTTTGCTAACGCTACGTATATCCTGGCATAGCTGAGCTAAGCCACTGCAATTTTTTTTTTTTTTTTGTGACGTGTGTGCGCAGACTTCCGGTACGATCCAGCGCGGAGCGTTTTCGCTCTCCGCTGGCAGATTAGGGTTGGTGAATTGCGAGCACTCGCTCTAGGATTTCGGCGACCGCTCCGGATCGACCAGTGAAAAACACCATAATAAGCTGCGGTTGGCGGCTCACCCTCGCACGCTTTCAATCGCACACACAGCGTGCGGCGACGGTTTTATCGCCGTTGGACTTTATACGTAACCTAACGGCGACGGCAAAAATGCGCTTCGAGTGACCATATAAATGCTATCGCAATAAAAATAAAAACACCCCCGTTGTTTGCAGATCACCTGTAGCGAGTCAAGGTTCGCGTGAAAAGGCATTTCTCTGACTCCCTTCTTACATGACGTGAGATATCAGAAGAGCGCTAGCGTTGTGGTGTCGTGACGGTGGAGCGAAGGCCGTCATCGGTCTAAACAGATGTATATATACCTATGTTAGAAAATGTTTAAAGATCCGTTTAGCTATGTTTTGGTCCTCCTTTGCGGATTTATTCGGTTTATTATTCCAAACTATTGTCTTGCTGATTCACCTAGGCACCATTTCTCTTGCAATTCACCCGTAAAACTGCTAGTAGGAGCAGAAAAGGCTGACAGCGCTGCCAAAACAAATTTCCTATCCGTAGTAGTGGTCTCCGCAATAAAACGACAACTCACAACTGCTCAGGTGAAATTTTTATTTGAGGTGCCTCCTGGAGCTTTGCACGAAAAACATACGGGAAAATAAAGAAAGGCATGGGGAAATAAAAGGTGCTAGGCAAAACGCAGTTGTAGAAGAAACTTGTGGATCCGTGGCTGGGGACGCGCTGCCTTACAACCATACGCATCAGCATCAATATGAAGGATTCGAATATTCTACCGTATTCCGGATACCGCGGCACGCATATTATGTGGGTTGCACGGACGTCACATCCGGGAACGAGAGGACCGGAAACCGCCATGTTTGAGAACACTTGCCGCTGTCTGGAATCGTAGTGGGGAGGTTAGCAATGACGAGATCTGTTCTGCGGACGGCGTCTTTTGCTTCGCCATGACAATTTGCGCTATTTTCGCCTGCAGAACAAGAAGTAGACCTCGTGCTTCTAAAGACAAGGCACAGCCAAGCCAGAATGTTTAGTGTTGTCAAGGGTGTTGTCCGAACAGCGCCGGAACACTTGGCTGGCGCGCATTAACTGTGCAATTAGTCACAGAGTTCCTCAGCCTCACAGCAGTTTCAGTGGTGAAAAGTGTCGCGGCAACATGCGAACACGCTTCACCTACACCTGCCATGCAAGTACAATGAGCGGTAGTAGCAGTGCCATCTGTTCTGGCCAAAATCCACAAGTTTCAGTGGTGACTCTCGTAGGTGCTGGGAGTGGTTGACCTGAAAGGTTGATTGAAATCTCATTAAGTGCTGTTTTTCAAATGACAGCTTAGATGTGCTGAATACATAGCTGGCTGTGTGGTTCCATGCTGCTTTATCAACAACCGTACTTAAAATGTTCAAGGAGCTAGATGATTTTGATTTTATTTGTGCATTACTAGTTTTCACCAAGCTCAGAAGTAGACTCCAGAAATGAGCGTTCAGCTCTAGATTTCATTTAGTTACCGACATTTTGCTGGTCTGGTCATATCCTCACAATTTATGCGTTCTTTTTTTCCGCCGGATCATTTTTATCGGTGCCGCGTGCGGCCCTTGTAATCAATGAAACCGTAGCGCACAAAAGGAAAACAAACCAGGCATTCTCTACAGGAACCAAACGAGCACAACTGCGGTGACGTCGGAAAAATGTCGCAGTTTCACCTGAAAGGCGAAGCATCAATTGCGATAGCAAATTTGTAGAGAGCTATACGGAGTAATGATATTAGCTTTATCAGCTGTATAAACTTGGACATGCAGCAGCACCGGCAACACGCAGAATTATTGTCGACGCCTTCGGCGTTTTGCCCGCGTTCGCTCAAAATGCGTGCGGCGTTTGTGACTGTTGCCGGAGCCTCTGATATAAATAGGCACTTGGTGCCGCAGCTAAACGTCGCCTCCTTCCCTCCCCTTCCCCCCCTGCCCCTCCCCCTCGGCCCTCTCGCGCGTCGGAAGAAGGCGCGTTTGCTCTACATATATGGTGATTGTAAAGGAGGAAAGAGACGCTTACTTCTGCAGCCCTTAAGCGAGCACGGCGCAGAACGCGCGTTTGTTCTCCGCCGTGCGTTCACTCCCCTTGAAAGCGCGCGTCCCTCGCGCCCTTTCACTCGCACATACAGCGTTCGGCGCACGGCGACGATTTCATCTCCATTGACGTCATACGGAACCTCACGGCGACGGCTACGGCGACGGCGACGCCGACGGCAGAAATCTGCTTTTGAGTGTCCATATAATTGCTATCGCAATAAAATGCACATTTACTTCGGCCGTAACATGAAAAAGCGTCAACTAACCTCGCTTAGAATAATGAAACGCTGCGATGCAAACTGCTACTCTCTTTACCCATCCGCTGTTGCATGCAGTATAGTTGTGGCCGTCGTGACTTGTAGACCTTCATCTGCTGCGGAGTGACGTGGCTTGTCGAAAGCACCAAATAACTGACGATGTCGCCGTGTTCGTGTCATGGCAGGCAGCAGATCGATGTTCGTTGCAGCGTCCTTACCGATGCGCAATTAGTAGGGGTCGATGTCATCGCACATTTCAATTTTCGCTCGGTAACGCACCCGGGTCGGTCCTAGGAGCTCTTGATAGTACGAAGGGCAAAGCGCGTGCACGTTTTCTTTTGCCATGTCGACAAGAAGCTCCGGCGCGGCGGCAAGCAGCGCGCGCAGCACGCGGCAGCCCGACTTTGTGTTCTTAAATATGGCGCTCGCTCGCTCTGTAAGCCGGAATTGAAGTCACGTGCAACCCATGCTCTGGCAACGCTGTGCGCCGGCATCCGGCGCTCCTGGGAAACTTCCGGTAGCCGTTCCTTTTGCTCGTTTTTCCTGTGCCGGTATTTTGTAGCGATGCCTTTAAAGTAATAATGCCTTTTCGCGCTTATCGCGCTTTGTCAGTGGTCAGAGCGACGGTCCGCTCGCGTTATCAACGGGATCAGCCGGCCGTGAGCGGTGGAAGATAAGACTATTCTAAAATAAGTCATAAGGCATCGCTACAAAATCGCGGCCCTGGTATTTGTTCGCTCGCGCGCTCGTCCTGCGCATATTCTGTGTTATTTTTCGGGTATATCGATATAAGTGCGACTTGTGGCATTCAGTGTGTTGTGTGACGGAGAGTAGCTCTTGGAGCATCGACTGTTTGCATTACGTTTACTCGTCAACGGTGTTTTTCAAATCTGGGAGCCTACCAAGAGCTCCCAGATTTGCTCTGCTCACTTCATCCAAGGTAGTACGCCTACTTCTGCAGCCCTTAAGGGAGCACGGCGCAGAACGCGCGTTTGTTCTCCGCCGTGGGTTCACTCCCCGTGAAAGCGCGCGTCCCTCGCCCCCTTTCACTCGCACATACAGCGTTCGGCGGCGCGCAGCGTTGGCGCTGAGCCGTGCTCCCTCAAGGGCTGCAGAAGATAGCGCCAACCTTTCCCTTTCCCTCAAGAACCACTTATCATCGCGCAGCGACGATTTCATCGCCATTGACGTCATGCGGAACCTCACGGCGACGGCGACGCCGATGGCAGAAATCTGCTTTGGAGTGTCCATATAATTGCTATCGCAATAAAATGGCTATCGTTCAGTGGCTTGCTCTCCATGGTCGCGCCGCTTTCGCCATCCGTGACGCGGCGGAGTACGGTATGCGGAAAATTTAAGCAGTGCAGACAATTCAAGCGTTCATTTCATATGCATGGCTTTAAAAGAATTTAACATAAAAATCGTCGGTCATTCCACTCCGTGAAGAAGGATGATAAGCGAAGCTTGTTCGGATCACACTGATGAGGGGCAAGTTGTCGAGCCACAAACGCTTGCGTTCGATGTCTTGAGTTTGCTCGGCGGCGTGGTTAGCAGCATCCGCCCGCCATTGCCGCTTGCGATTCTTCAAAATTGCTTCAAAATCAAATCTTCAATTAAAACATGCAATATGATATGATTCCTCGCACGCTAGTTTCACTTACCTGAAAAGCGAAATTTACCTGCTTACTGCGCATAGCAATGAGCATGGCAGATTTCGCGACACACATTAAGAAAAGCAAGCATGTGCGCCTGACCGCTGTGCTTCTCTCTTAAAAAGTTGTCGCAGTTTCACCTGAAAGGCGAAAGCATCAATTGCGATAGCAAATTTGTAGAGAGCTATACGGAGTAATGATAGTAGCTTTATCAGCTGTATAAACTTGGACATGCAGCAGCACCGGCAACACGCAGAACTGTTGTCGACGCCGTCGGCGTTTTGCCCGCGTTCGCACAAAATACGTGCGGCGTTGATGACTGTTGCCGGAGCCTCTGATATAAATAGGCACTTGGTGCCGCAGCTAAACGTCACCTCCCTTCCCTCCCCCTCCCCCCGACGGCTTTTCGCGCGTCGGAAGAAGGCTCATTCGCTCTACATACATGGCGATTGTAAAGGAGGAAAGAGACGCCTACTTCTGCAGCCCTTAAGGGAGCACGGCGCAGAACGCGCGTTTGTTCTCCGCCGTGGGTTCACTCCCCGTGAAAGCGCGCGCCCCTCGCGCCCTTTCACTCGCACATACAGCGTTCGGCGCGCGGCGCGATTGTGCCCCTCAGTCGGGCCGTGACGGAGGGCGACTTCACAGGACTGAGGCTGCGGCGACACCTGGCGACCCACCACCCAGACAAACGGGTGGCACTGGGATGGCCCCCACGACCACTCCCCCAGCGAGGCCTGGCTCGCAGGGAGACCTCGCTCCTTCTTCGGCTCCGCATCGGCTGCAGCTGGACGGCAGCACGCAGCTACCGACTGGGACGAGCGACGTCCCCGGCCTGCAGCTCCTGCGGGGAGCCGGAGACGATCGAACATCTCCTGCTGGCCTGCCCGGCGTACCTCCAGCAGCGGGGCCCACTCCTGCAGGAGTTCCGCCGCCTGGGCCTCCCCTCTGGCAAGGAGGAAGATCTCCTCTTCCCCGGCCGACACCACCTTTCTGCACTTCGAGGCGTCGTAGAGTTCCTTGACTCGTCAGGGCTCTCCGCACGCCTCTAAGGACATTTCTACAAGCGGGAAGGCCTCACGGCCTCCCACCCCACCCCGGGCCTGACCGGTCTGGCACAACACCCCTGCAGACTCTGCAGCACACCAAGGCCTTCCATCTCGGCCTGATACGTGCCGCCTATGCCTGCCGGTTTTGCTTCGCCCAGCCATGGCGACTCCACTCTATCCCTTCTTTCGCTCCCACTTACCCCTCCCCGTTGGCGCTGAGCCGTGCTCCCTCAAGGGCTGCAGAAGATAGCGCCAACCTTTCCCTCAACAACCACTTATCATCGGCGCGATTTCATCTCCATTGACGTCATACGGAACCTCACGGCGACGCCGACGGCAGAAATCTGCCTTTGAGTGTCCATATAATTGCTATCGCAATAAAACGTTGCGAGGCGAGAAAGTGGCAAAAACTTCCGACGCTGTTCGACGAGTGCCCGTTCGGATCTCGTCGAAAACTCGCCGGCAACAGTCACCAACGCCGCGCGCGTTGAAGACGCGGACAAAACACCGACCGCATCGAAAACAGTTCTGCGCGTTGCTGCTGCTGCTGATGTCCAAGTTTACACAGCTGATAAAACTACTATCCTTACTCCGTGTAGCTATCTGCTAATTTGCTATCGCAATTGATGCTTCGCCTTTCGGGTGAAACTGCGCCATTTTTTAAAGACAGCCGTCGTCTGCTAGCTACTTGCGCTTGTCCGAGCAAACATTTGCTGACAGCTCCAACAGTGCTCTGCAGGCATGCAGTCCACGGGCAGTCCGGAACTTCCGGTCCGCGGAGAAATGAACGCGGTTCTGACCAATAGTTGGTTCTGACAACTCTCGGAATAGTGGGCGGAGCTTCGTATTGCTGTCCGAGCAAAGTCGAATGCGGCACAGCAGTCCCTAGCAGTAACCTCCTTTTCTGGGACGGTCAGGGACGGATAATCGAAGAGGCCCACAGTAGAAAGTGTATGTAGTTTTCATATGCTACACTAGAGTTATAAAAAATGGCTTCGCGTATGTGGGTGGGGCTACACGTTTTTCTAAACCAAGTAAAAAAAAAAAAAAAAAGCTTAACCTTGCACTCGGCCGCGCAAGGCTTGAAACAGCCAAGCTGAGCGATCGTAGCCCAGCATTTTCCTTTTCATCTTATTACTCATGATGATGATAATGCCCTGTCGGGCGTCTCGGACTTACGGCCGTCACTGCGCGTTGCTTAGCGCAGCTTACAACAGCGACACCGCGTTCCAATGCCGACAACGCGTTCCAGCAGACCCGCTCCGTGAATGCGTCTCTATATCTCTCTCTCATTTTCTTTATCTTTCTCCCGAGCATAGCGCGCAAAACCTCTTCCTCACCTCGCAGAGCATTGGCACGAGTGCGTGCGAACGCGCCAGCTGTGGATGAAGACGACGACGCCCGAACGCAATCATATGGTTCGCATAAATGCATGTTCTGCAAGCATGGCTGTATAGCCTAGTTGTTACGACGCTGACGGTGGGTACACGGGTTCGAATCCCACCTTGGCAAGAAAGTTTATTTCCTTTTATTTATTTATTAATTGCTGCTGATGATAGTTTCTTGATACGAACCACAAATTACGGCTGGCTTAAACGGTTTCACTGATAAAAAAATGGCGACTTCCTACACTAGCTACACTCGTGTAGCCATGCAGTGTCAAGGAAGTTAAATATAACCTCCTTGCCCAGTGTAGGTAAAAAAAAAGCCCTAGTATAACCAACAAGTCAGCATTTTAGGGGTATTATGTCTTGCGCTAGCTGGAATCAGCTAGCGCAAGACAGGGGTAATTGGAGATCACAGGGAGAGGCCTTCGTCCTGCAGTGGACATAAATATAGGCTGATGATTTTACCTACACTTCGTGCAGGCTCGCGGAGACGAGTGTAGTGCGGGGCAGGGGCTATGACGTCGTGTGCTGCACTTGGCTCACGGGGCTGTAACCAATCAGAGCAGACTGCGTGTAGTCTTCCGCATCAGCAGACGAAAAGCTCCTGATTCCGCACGTCGCCTTCGCACTTACTGGCTGCATATATGCCCTTGCCTGAAACTAAACACCAATGTACGATTTTCATTTCATCAACAAATCAATTAAGACAAACTGCAGCGAAATGCATGGCGAATGCGCTGTGCATGAACACAAATTCTCAATGCAATTTCTCATCACATGAAACTCAAACATGAACATGCATTATCTGTATCTGTCAAACTTTATGCAAAGTGGATACAGTCCCATGAAGTACAATGATACCAGTAACACCAGCACCTTAGATCGTAATACAGCGTGGAGTCTGAAACAGCCCGCACCCACCGTGGGTGCGCAAGATTAGCTCACCTTTCTCTGTGACGCATGATCTCGCCAACACTTCGCTACCACCCTAGTAGGGTTGCTAGTCCTAGCAGCGAATATTCACTATCGTCTGTATCAGCGTCGACAGCACGATGTAAGAAGAAAGGTGCTCCGACGGCGCGCCCGCACTGGGGCGAGAGAGCGGCCACTTCGTGTGACCGGAAGTGAGCGCCGCCGCTAGGAGCAGCACGTGTTCAGGAGGCCTTGCAGCAGCGGCACAAGAGTGGATAATTTACGACCTCCGTCAGCATTTAAACACCCATACTTAAACATATGCAAATTTTCGTTATTCAGACGCCAAATCCTGAGCAGCTAGAAGGGTTCATGCCACTTACTGTCAAAATACAATCATTTCCAACACGAGAGAGACGCGTCGTCTGCTCGAGCAGACGGCGCGCTGCGCTTGCCGCTGCTCGCCGCATCGGAGTCAATCGGAATGTCGGCAGAAATATAAAGGGACGTTCCTCCAACCAAATAGAGTCGTTTTAAGCAGGCTAACGACATATATGCATCGAAATAAAGCACCTCTGCCGCGCGTGCCCATAAAAGCGCCAGCAAAGCGAGCGAAAAAGTGGCCCCCAGAACAGGTGCTGCCCCTTGAGGCAGCGGCGTGCGTAGAGTCACACTAAAGTGGCCGCGCCTCGCGCCGCCGTCGGATCACCTATCTTCTTCCACCGTGGTCGACAGTCATGGACAAAATGGCGCCACGCGTTTGCAACGCCAGCCTGCTTGTTTGTCGTCTGCTTCCTTGACTCATCGAGTTTTCATGCTACACTACAGCTATAAAAATGCCTTCGTGTAGGTGAGCGAAGCTACACTTTTCTACACCAAGTAAAAAAAAAAAAAAAAATGGCGACTTCCTACACTAGCGACGCTCGTGTGGCCAGTGTTAAAAAAAAATTACCCTAGTAACTCTGCGTAACAGCAGTCTATTTGCGCCGACACATCTCAGAGGCTGCGACCGACCCTGTTAAAATTCTACCTATGGTTGCCAGATGGCGCCACAGCCATGCGCACTTAAGCACGCTAGAAGCATAACTTCATATAGATACGGCATCGCTAGCCACCGTACCGTAACAGCGCTAGCTTACTGAGAGTAGAGGGGTCATGTGTCACTCTAGTCATGTGCTTTCAGCGCACATTTAAACTAAAATTTTCAATTTGAAAGCGTAGTCCCGAAGCCCCTCCCACCGACAGCAACCGCCATTTTGGCAAGGACTGTGTGACGTCAGGAAATGAGGTGCTACTGCCGTGTCGTCTGCTCTGAAACAGTTCAAGACCATATCTGGCGTTTTGCGCCGCACGCTCTGCCACCTAAAGGCGAAGCAAGGGTGGCAAGGGCGTTGCCGTTCAATTGTGCCCTCAATTCCTTCGGTTAAAAGCCGCAGCAGACCGCCATGGCGCACGGAGCATGGCGGCGATGACGTATTTTCAGCTTCTGCAATCGCTTCTGGTGCTTGCACTGCACAAAAGCGTGGCCTTTGAGATTGGCTTTTGGGACTCCGAGGGAGCCGTCTTTTCCAACAGTCTGGCAACACCACTTACTGTTGCCAGACGGCTGTACGGTTCAACAGTTATATAGAAAATTTCAAATACAAATTTTCTACCGCACCGAATGCGCTCAAATTTTGCCAGCCTGTTGTGGGACATGTACGGTTTAACATGAAATGCATAATTAAAGCTCCAAAATTTGATGTCATGGCCCCTCTAAAGGTATGGAGTGAAAGGTACAAATGCACAAAACTTTTCTCCACCGATGTATGTCATTCCAGTCAGCTTATGTGTTCGCCTACTATTCTGCTACGTTTCTGCTCTAGCCTGTGTTAGTACTTTCATGATTTAAAAAGTTTGTTGACTAGCTTCGTTAGCATCGTGACTAGCCTGGCAGGCGTCTCTCGCCCTCTCCCTCTCTGATGTTTTATGCATGGAGAAATTGATAGAAAAAGTCCATAAAAGTCGATGTTTGCCTGATGTTTTATGCGGATAGGTGAATAGAGAAATTTTATGAGCGTATCATGTGAAAGGGGCTCTCCACCAAGCTCTTTATTTTAACCTTTCTGCTGAGTCTATTCAACCGTAAGCATCGTGGTCCGGAAGTACCTCAAATAGTTTGAGATTTAAAGCCTGTCGTATTTTCCTACATCCGACACTCATTTTTTATTGTCGGTAAATGTCACAATTTATTTATTTATTTTTTATTTATTATTTTTTTTTTTTGGGGGGGGGGGGGGGCACCTCAATTGACATGGTACGAAGTCATAGTCCCTCGGTGCTCCGCGTGGGCGGTTGAAAAAAAAAAAAAAGCAAATGTTGCAGAGAGAGGGCTTAATGTGCCAAATGAATGTGAAAATGTGAAAGAAAAGCCCGTGTGATGTACGAAATGTTTAAGTGGCGGAGAGACACGTTTAGGTTTGTTAAGACATCTAATTTAGACACGTTAAGGCCGCGAAACACAAGAATGTGCCGCCATTGTTTTATTTTTTATTTTTTCGCGGCCTTTCTTTTAGGCTTGGAAAATACTTTTGTGTAGAACAGAAAGCTGGATCGGGAATTTTTCAGGATGTTCTACAATTTTCTGATTGACAATCTTAAATTGCTCCAAATATAATATTTGAGAAGATGAATAATTAATAATAACTAATTAAGTAATTAGTCGAAACGCAACAAATTATCTGGCTTGCTCCAAGCAGCGGCAAACATTACCTTGATTCTGTATAGCCACGTGGCACTTGTATATTTTTAAATTTTGGCACAAGCGACGTGGGACACATGGTATGAGCCGCCTCGCCCCATCCGGTGGCACATACATCTAGCTGCCCAAGAAAATATATAAATCGTCGAAAAAGTCTCTTCCATTAAGAGATATGTGTTCTTTAAGAGTGTGCTATGGAGTCGACATTATGCACAGGTTTAATGCTGGGATTTAGTGCTTTATTGCGCAGAACGAAGGTGCGCTCTTTGTCACTATTTTGTGTGTGAATTCCGCGCTATATAATAACATAAGCCGGTTTGCTGTGTCCTACACGGCAAGACAGCACGGAAGAACGCAATATCAGGATATTAGGCAAATGTCGGGGTGATCATATTTAAGTTTTCTGGAATTGTTAAAAAAATTGCCTGCTGCAGATAATTCTAGTCCTTGAGATGGATTATTCAGGGAGGTGGAGATTACTTGCACGAGAAATCGAAACACATATTCAACTAAATTAAGAAATCCGACTAATTAACTTCCTTCCTTCACGGCACATATTGCAATTTGCGAATTGTAGAACGTGAGCTTCCAAGGCATATCCACTTGGAATGCATTTACAGAATGACACCAGTTTGGAGATTCTCTAATTTAACTCCCACAGGCAGAAGCGCGCTACTTCGGCTCGGTTACGAGGTGGAGACAACTGCGAAATCGGACGACAAAGAGAATTAAAATAGCACAGACATTTCCATGTTCCTGCCTGCCATCATCAACACTCAACCGTCCGCAGAATACAGAGTCTTTATAACGCTTATTTTCACGATCTCGCGATTTTTCATAACTCGCTGTCATTGTTCTTTTCCGAGCTTTGCGTTGTTGTGTCACAGTTTCATACATTGTTCAACTGCCCTTCTCCTTTTTCTTTTGTATTCATCTTGCGCTTTGTTGTATGGGCAGTCTTCTTTTCAAACTTGTTCTTTTTATTCATTGTTTTTATGTTTTTTTTTTTTTTGCTTATATTCCCATGGAGTTTTTTTTTTTTTTTTTATGTATGAGTGCGCCTGAATTTAGACCTTGGGGTTGTTCCTGGCCACGATAAATGATTGATCGATTGATATTATTATTAGAAGCGGTCGAGAACAAGAGTCAAATTGACACTATTTACTGTGACCTAAGCAAGGGATTTGATGTCCGTCATGCACTTTTGCTGACAAAAATCTACGAAATCGGCGTTTCTTCACTTTGAATGACTTTTCTGCGGGACTACCAGTCAGACCGACAATGCGCTATGTCACCTCCAACGGGCAGTCCTCAAGCACGTACGTACATATAGCTACCAGTGGTGTGCCACAGGGCTCTGTCCTTGGACAGCTTCTATTCTGTCTCTTTGTAAATTATGTATCGAAGGTCATAAAGAACTCGTCTTTCTTGCTCTATGCAGATGACGTAAATATATTCAAAGAAATTCGCGGCCTTTGTGGCTGCGTGCGTGCAAAACAAACCAGTGCTAAACGGCTGAAAGACGAAAGTAATGTCATATGTATGCACGCAAGACAGATTAGTTCCGTTTCCTTTACCACCTTGGCAAGGCGACACTCCTTCGGGAGTGCGAAGTTACTGCCCTTGGAATCATCTTTGATTCCAAGCTTACCTTCTCGACCCACAAAGAATGTATCACTATAAGCGCGGCCTATACGCACCTATATGCACAGCAACTCGAATGTCGAGGGAATTCAGAAATGCAGGTGTATTTCTTAAGCTGTACACATCCCTCTACCTAACTTGGTTGGAATATGCCGCTGTCATTTGGATAGACAGCCTAGACAAAGTTCATAGGAATTTTTTTCTCTATACATTGATATCGGTGCTCCACGCAACTCGGCCGTGAACAACAGCCTCGCTCTCAGTCCCCGCTCGGTGTAGAAGACCTGGACTGCAGACGTACACGAAAGCTGACTTACCTTAATTATTCAAGCTTGCAAATGGTCTCATTGATTGGAAATAAATATTGGATAATGTTAGTATAAGAATTCCGCGAAAAATAACTAGGGTGTCTAGACATCCTCATGTGTCCACTTCTGGCGCCTCAAAGAATCCCTTGGCCACGATTATGCAGGCCGCCAACGAACACTCACACGAAATCGACATGTTCCACAGACATGTCTGCGCACTTTCCAAGCAGCAGTATAGAGTTTAATTGATGACCTATTTCCAGAAATGAAGGTGTTCCTTTTGTGTGTTGTGCGGTGGACCGTTGGTGTATGACATGTGTACTCTTTGTTCTTCTTTGTTGGTATGTATGCGTTCGCCTTGTTCCATGTGAAGCGTACCGTGGGATTGGTGTCCAGATTTCCCGTAATCTCACTCAGTGTTTCTTTTTCTATGTTCTATGTTATGTCATGCTGTAGTGTTATATATTAGTAAACAGCATTTGTATAGAATGTGCACAGTTTATTCCTGTTTGTTGATGTGTGTGTATATATATATATATATATATATATATATATATATATATATGTGTGTGTGTGTGTGTGTGTGTGTGTGTGTGTACAGGGTGTCCCAGCTAACGTTAGCCAAATTCTTAAAAAGAAAATATATAGAATATACGAGTACGCAAGCAATGACATTCTGTCGGCAGTGACGTACCGCACCAGAACGATTTATTTCATAATTTAACTACCGATAATTCGATTAGATTAATTAACCAACTCTTTAACCACTCAACTGGGGGCGCGAATTTTCATAGAGAAGTAACAATTGTGTTTTAAAGCGCCCGATTCAGTTGTTTGCAGTGTGATATGTCTCGCGTAATTATTTTTTTCAGCAAATTGGAAAATAGCCGCAGGATTACGCGGCCGCGCGCCGAGACACCAGCGGTCCCAGGGGTTCCTCAGAATCGGCATCAGCAATCCGTTATACTCGGAGTTAGAATCGTTATTATTGTCACGTAGTATAAGCGACAACAACGATTCTGTTCGTTAACGACGGTGAAGAATGAAGCACTGCCAAGAGCGTGAGTTGATGTTATACCTGCCACGAATAAGACTAATAGCTGGGACACCCTGTATATATATATATATATATATATATATATATATATATATATATATATATATATATATCCAGACTCCAACAAACAATGACACCAAGGACAACATAGGGGAAATTACTTCTACTTACTAATTGAGTGAAAGAAATGATAAATTAATGGAAATGAAAATGGATGAAAAAAACAACTGTCCGAATGTGGGGAAAGATCCCACGTCTCCTCATTACGCGTAAGATGCTCTTACCATTGAGCTACCGCCGAGCCGGGGTTAATTCCCAGGGTTAATTCTAGTTGTAATGCATAAATACCCCAGAAAGTGGACGGGAAAACGGCTCCGCGGTAGCTCAATGGTAGCTCACGACACACTGTTGCTGTATGGTACCCGTGTCGAACGTACGTACGATAAAAACGATACTTGATTTCCTACCTTTCGGCCGGGCTCCGGCCTTCGTCAGGGAATACATGAAATGGTAAGGCGGTGTGCTTAAATGCCTACATGAGATTTGAGGGGGGCACCCGTGTCGGGTGCCCCCCCCCCCCCCCCTCCAGTTGCTGTAAGGCACCCGTGTCGAATCAGCATTGCGCATGACAAACGTGACTAGAAAAAAATTTGAAAACAATATAAATAATCCAAAAATAAAAATTCTAAACTTTTTTTACGCCACGGCATGGTTGTAAGAACAGGTTTGCACAACAAGTCCGCAGAGCAGCCAATGTCACCAAGCATATACACAAGAAGATTAGGGTTTACAACAAAATGGCACATCAAACAACCTTGACAGTAACCTTGACAGGGAATGACAAACAACCTTGACAGGAGACAGCTTTTTGCTGTAGGGTACTTGCACCATGACGAATCGTCGCTCAAACATGCTAAGAATGCACCACGGGATGATTGCAACGAGAGGTTCTTAGAGCAACAAATGCAACAAAGGAAAGGTTTACAAAAGAGCTTAGCAAGAAAGGTGTGTATACACAAGTTCTAACAAAAATGAGACAACAATAAATCGTTAGTATCACTCATCCTAGGTTAAATATAATACAATGACACATCATCAACCAGAAAATTGTTTCAGGCGAAGCTTGCGCATGTGTGTCGGGTGTGCGAACAGCTTTTCTGGCGATGTGGCGACGATACATGAGCTGTCCTCCACTGCGCTTCCCTTCTCTTGGTATCCATTCTGTAATTCTAATGGTTCACCGGTTATCCGTCCTACGCATTACATGGTCTGCCCAGCTCCATTTTTTCATCTTAATGTCAACTAGAATATCGGCTATCCCCGTTTGCTCTCTGATCAACACCGCTCTCTTAGGCCTAGCATTTTCCTCAGATCCGTTTCTTGGTGGTAAAGCTCTTCGGTGGTCGACAGGCTCCCGGGGCTCCGTACTCGGCGGAGTCGGGGAAGTGCTTTGAGTCGAGGCCTGTCGGTTTCAACATACGAAAAGTGAGCCGGCGCTTTTCGTCAAGTGCGTGTTCTCCTTCTCCGCTCTCTCTTTAACGGAGATAAGCATCACTCGCTCTGTTTCTTTTCGAAGTCATACTCGCGTCGACGTCTTTCTCTCTCTATTTGGCGTGTTGTCGCCGGCACACGGCAAAGGGCGGGCAGCGTTGTGGGCGGCGTCAGATGTTGCGAGCCGTATACATATTGTTCCTTCCCAAGTGATCAGTGCTTAAGGGGAAAAAAATAAAAAGAAAAACGCGACAATGCCGCTATTCCTGCAGAGGAGGCGCTGGGTCAACAGAGAGCGCTTCTGCCAGCCTTCCGGTGTACATTATATATGTTCATTATACACGCATGTCAGTGATAAAACTGGCGCTTTCTGGTCCCCAAACCACGTACGTGCCGTGTCCGCTCGGTTGTTTGTGCGGCAGCGCACATCGCCGTCGTGTCCTCCTATACGCTGCCGTTCTCCTCGGCCTTTCTTTTATTTAATTAATATATATATATATATATATATATATATATATATATATATATATATATAAAGAACACTATGTATATACCAACTCTTAGGCATTCTATTACCGCGCGAATGACATTAAATCTTAAGGCCTTAGCTACTAAATGCCATTTTCCGTGCCCGTGTGGCACGGGTATAAATAAGTTTAGGCTGATCAAGTGGACTCGTTCACTTCTGCATGTATAATGAGCGACCATTACACATGCACCATATAGCGGGTGCTCCTACGAAAAACTTTAAGTAATTTAAAAATAGCCGTTCTGAAATAAAAGGACGGTTCCTTCGGAGACATGCCCTCAGCGGTGCCGATCACGTGGTGACGGGTGAGTCGTGGTAATTAGATGCTAATTAACAAAAACCCAATAATTAGCTTTAAGGCTTTTCGATTCAGCGGGCTCATCGTAGTTGGGAAATTGAAGCGAGCTCCCGTGCAAGCCATATCAACGTAAGGATCTGGAAAAATGCAATTACCCGCGGAACTGTGGCAACGACAAACTTCGGCTATCAGAGCGCGCGAAGCCGAATTTCACCATGCCACAGTTTCGCGGGTAATCGCATTTTGCCAGATCCAAATATTGATATGGCTTGTACCGAGAGCTCGCTTCAATTTCCCAGTTACGATGAGGACGCTGAAACTAAATGTTTTAAAAGTTAGTGAATGAATTTTTGTTAATTAGTGACTAATTACCACGTACGCATCACGCCGTTGTCGGCACCACCGACGCCAAGTCTCCGAAGGAACCGTGCTCTTATTTCAGAACGGCTTTATTTAAATATTGCTTAAAGTCTTCGCAGAAACACCTGTACATATATATAGTTACTGAACCGCCCGTAGACGAGACAATCTTTGTGCGCTTGTGCTCGTTTGTGTACCGTGCTTTTGGATGTGTTTTCTTCTTTCTTTTTCTTTTTTATTGTTGCTTGCGTAACAAATTTGGGATTTTGGTATAGCCGGCTCTGACGTGACCTACATTTCAATGTTTCTGCATCTAAATGAAAAAAAATATATATATTTCTTTAAAGGAAAGAAAGCTTATTTCAAATCTTCTCGCCAATTTCGCGGTGATATGTTCATTATACTCTGGAAGAGAAAATGAAGGTAGCAGTCCCAGTTTTAAAGGGACACTAAAGAGAAACAGGAAGTTCAGCTGGAATAAAAGAGGGACCTTCAGGAATGCATGCAGTTTTTGTTGGGTGCAAAAATATGAGTTATTAGCGGAGAAATTCGTAAACAAAAACCAAATATCTCTTCGTCAATTTCTCTCACCCCAGATTTGGCGCTGAAGCAGTGTCGTCACAGATTTCATTGCTCTCAGCGAATCAGAATGCGCCATGATACGTCACTGCTTGCGTAAACGGCCGAGGCGCTGGATGCATCATGGCTGCATGCATGGTCGCTGCGTTTGCGTTCGCCGCGATCGATACCGTTGCTGCCGCTGAACCTGAACCCGCGTCAGTGTGACGTCATGGGTATCAAAGTATGTTATATTACTTGGACCGTGGTGGTGGCAATAACTGTACCCGAAAGTTCAGTCTTTAGCTCCTTTAGAATATTATGTATACTTCATCTTTGCCAATAAAAGAAAATTAACTAGGCCCTATTAGGCGCTTTCAAAATCCATGACGTCACAGCGCGCTGGTGCGGAAATTCAAAGCAGCGTCGCCATCCGTCTTTCGTTTATGCGTGTTTTCTGGGCTACCAAACCTCTTTTCACAATAAGAGCGGCTTGCTTTTTGCTTTTATTGCGAAAGCAATTATATGGACACTCTGGGCGAAATTCCGCCGTCGTGGCCATGAGCGATAAAATCCGCGGGCGATAAAATCGTCGCCGCGTGCCATACGCTGTATGTCTGAGTGAAAGCATGCGACCATAGAGAAACATATTGGTAAAGAGCGGACACGCCCATAGGGCCCTGCGGCCGCTGCACTGCCGCCAGCGCCCCGAGCGGCTGGTCAGACCGCTAATTTTGTCTTCCGAGATTTTGGACGCCTGGTTCAGCTCTGTTTGGTTTCGCTCTCGATAGCAATGCTTTCGGTTCTGGTTTACTGTTAGCTGTTAAAATGCTCCACTACGTCGTCTATAGTGGAGCGCAAGAGCTTTAATAAGGTCGCGGATCGCAACCGTTTTACTGGAAGAACCGCCGAGCTTCTCGAAGAATCTAAGCAAGACTGAATTAGCTCATGCAGATTGGTAAAATAATGCGATCAGAGCTGTGCTGATGGCATTTTTTTTTGTCGTCCTTGAGTGGTCCCATACAAAAAAAAAAGTTTATTTTTCCTTGTTTACATTTTGAATTGCAAAGAAAAAATATGGATCACACCCTTGATAAAGACCAACACACAGACCAGAAACACAGACAACAAAAAGAATGTTTTAGCCATGACAAACAACGCGTCAAGTAAAACTGGCTCTTGCAAACCGGCCCAGGCGCATGCATTCTGCATATACAGTGAGGTAAACAGCCTTCACGAAACGCTCGAGCCGCGCCAAAATAAAACGTTTGTGCGATGATACGGGTGAGGCCACAGATGACAAGTTGTGTGCTTCAAACCGAACGTGTTGCGACTGGCTTCTGGAAAATTACGCTTCGGAAGTAATGCACATGCTCTTCCGCAATAAACGCGTGCAAAAACAAACGGTTGGCTGCAGGGTAAACGGACGCCACGGCTCATATTCTATGCTACCCGCGCAAAATACGCTCACCCAGCATAACGAGCGCGAGCGCCCGTCCGCGCGGCTGTATCTTCAAAGCCGCATCTGCGGCGGGATACAGTCCGCCCTCCCCGTGTTTTCGCGGCTAAGATTGCGTTGATGCGAGCGCCGGCACGAAGCTCAATTCGCTCGCTGCTGCGCTGCCTCACTCCAGCGTTTTGACAGCCAGTTGCCGCGGTCATCGAGTGAGATGCGTTCATGTTTGCTTGTGCGCGAGTGACACCATGCTTGTTGATTTAGTTAGTATACGCCTATGTTTAGAAGTTTATAGGGCTGATCAAACTTACTCTGTATAGCTGTCCACTAATTTGCTATCGCAATCGATGCTACGCCTTTCGGGCGAAACTGCGACTTTTTTTTTTTTTTTTTTTTTTTATCGTAGAAGCGTGATTTTCTAATGCAGTTCAACTCATGTTTTTTTTTTTTTTTTCTATAGTGTTTCTCTGAGAGCGACCGAACACCTCAAGACACGAGAGTGAATTCCTAATACGGTCTCTAACTATAATGTTTCAGTCATCACATATATTAATCAAGTCTGAAAACGTTTACACGAAGACGGTTAGATACTTTCCTTCAGCAGCCGCAGCGCACCGAAAAAAAAAAAAAGTAAATAAAGGCATCTTGGCGGAATGCTCATCTCCGACGCGGCGTCCCCACGTTCGAATCCTGGCCTGCAGATCAGACTTTTTTATTTTATTTTTGTCGTGCAGCTGATGCCAGGTGCCTTACCACGTTCAAAAGTACCGGCCAGTTAGCCGTGCACAAATAGTTATTCGCTGTAAAAAATACGAAAGTGGGGGACAACCAAGTGTGTATGCAGTTGACGATATATCTATATATTATATTGAGATCTCTTATATTTGGAGACCGGTTCTTCTTCATCCTGCGCTACACGAGGACGTCCAGCAGCGCGAGAGCAATGGCCCTGGTGCGCTGTTTGTAAACAAGGATCGTTGCGTGGCCGATAGCGCAGACAGATAAGTTCGGCTGGGCGCTTCTATTAGATAACGAATAAGTGTGGACGCCCCAAAGGCCGGGTAACTCCTTCCGTTATCTATATGTATATATATACACGTACGCTGCGTATATACGTGCCGCCAAATAGGCATTTGCGCAACCCGCGCTCGTTTGCGGTTCTCTGTATGTTGCGCATGAAATGTTGCGGAAGCGGTTCGAGTGTCGGAGTTGCACAATAGAGACGCATGGGGTGGTTCTGTATGAATGTCGGGAGAAACAATTTGGCTCCGATATGCAACGAAAACGTAACTGTCATACACGCGTCTTTCGCCTTGGCCTTCCAGGTGAATGCTTTCTTTCTTTCTTTCTTTCTTTCTTTCTTTCTTTCTTTCTTTCTTTCTTTCTTTCTTTCTTTCTTTCTTTCTTTCTTTCTTTCTTTTTAACCTGTATGTGTTACTCGTGCTTTTTTTTTTTTCGCTCTCTCTCTTCGCTGCCGATAACGCAACGGCGCAGCATGGATCAAGGGGAAGAATGCAGATAGATCGAGAGAGAGAGAGAGAGAGAGAGAGAAACAAACAGATAAGACATTAAGAAAAGGCAGGGGTGTTAACTATAAAACGAATTTGGCCTGCTACCCTGAGCGGACGTGAGAATAATTCAGGTATGAAGGAAGAAGACGGTAATGTCATGCTTGGCCACCGCAGAGCCATATGTTCCTCAATTCGTTGCTAATACCAGAGTCCTTCCATGCTTTTGGAAGGACTCTGCTAATACTGTCTTCTTACGCGAGATTCCGTATGCTTACGGTTCAAGCCTACTTGAGAACTTATGGATCGCCTCTGCGACGTACACAATGTGCATTTATTTATGAACCGATAATTTTTGAATACACGTGGTCTAGGTTGCATACCCCACCGGCTGTATTTATGCAGGCACAAATGGCGCCTCTTAATGTACATAATAGAGAGAGCATTTCATTCTATAATTCCACGTCATCAATCGAAATTGAATCTCCTGAAATCTTTTCCTATCCATGCCCCCAGGATACTTTAATGCTCTTTTAGAAGACTATATGGTCCATTTCCAAATAAACGTAATAACGACTGATGCGTCCTCACGGGATCAGAAGGTAGGCGTGGGAATCTACTCACCATCTCGTATGGCCTTTTTTCACTTCGTCTTCCAGATTATACACAATTTTGTTTTTCGTGTCGAACTTTTGGCAATAGTTCTAGATTTGCGAAAGTTACCGCTTTATGCTGCAATATAGTAGTTATTGTCACAGATTCTCTTTCTGTGTGCAGCGCACTTAAGGCGTCTACAATTTCGACAGCTTTGAACACCTTTTAAATTGCTAACTTCGCCCCACTTTAGTTCATTTAGTATGGGTACCGGTCCAGTGAGAAATTCACCTTAATGAAATAGCTGATTCACTTGCACGCGCCTCTTTAAATGGTCTGGCGTGCTCTGTGCTGCTGGCTACTGTTCATATCACTGCGGCTATAGGTGTAGGCAGTCTTCTTTGACAGAAGGCAGAAAAAGTCTCTCATCAGCCAAATTCCGGACTTTATGCATCTCAATTATTCTTGGAGCCGGCAATGGTGTATTAACCGACGATTCGAAGTGTCATTTAAAAAGCTGCGTTGCCGTATCCCATGGCATGGCAAGAACTTTATTTTGGTCCAGAGAAACTAGGGCCCGAGGGCAAAAGCACCCAGGCTAAGTCGGTGGCTCCGCCCACGTAGGCACCGGTAGGCCAAAGGCTTTCCCGATGTCGGGAGCTCTCCGGACGGCCAGGAGTTGATCTTGGAGGACTTCGCTGGATATGCGTCGACTCCAGTCCTCCTCACTGTTGAGGTCCGAAGCCCTTTGGTTGGGGCACAGCCAGAACATATGATCAAATAGACACGGAGTGTGTCCACAACTTTTACATTCCGCGGGAAAATCCTGGTCGATTTTGTTAAGCACAAAAGGTGTGGGATAAGATTGAGTTTGAATCACTCTTAATGTGACTGCCTGAGCTCGGTTGAGCTTCTGATGGGGAAGGGGGGGGGGGGGGAAGGAAAAAATCCTCCTGCCGTCCTCCCTATAGTGTGAGGTGATCTCGTGAAAAGTACTCAGTGGATATTTGTAGGAGCTTATTACTTAATTTATGCGCTTATTAATTTACGGTTCTCATCGACCACGGCAATAGCGTAGCGGTTGCCCGATCCATAACTAGTTGCATCGACAAAACGAGCTGAGCTTTGTTGTTGGATGCCGTGTCCCATCGCTTAATTTTTACTTGCACAGATCTGGGGTGGCTTGCACGAACATTTAATAACGAAAATAATAACGAATTTAAGAACGTGTTATTGTGCAGACTAGGAATTATCTAGGGAGCATTTAAGAACGCGTTCTTAATTTCGTTATTATTTTCGTTATTAAATATTCGTGCAAGCCGCCCCTGGTTTGGCCCTTTATGCTACTTCTGCAATGAGCCGGAATCCATTAATTGATTTTTTTTTTAATCTATCGTACCTGCGGTTTTCAACTCAAAACAAACGATGTTCGGAAATTCCGCTTCGTAATCTCGGGCTGCCCTTATGCAGTACTCTCACTTACGCTGTCACTCAATGAAGACCTTGTCCTATGCATGCTCCACTCAAAAAAAAAAAAAATGTAATAAGTATTCTGCATTTATTGATATATTTCAGAGCTCATTTCCTGTGTTTTGTATAAATGTAGATAATCATGTTGTATGAGTGACTGCGTTCTAGACACGCCTCCTCGTGTTCTGTTTAACGATTTGTTTCTCCATCTCGCATTGTTTTGTCTACCACATGTCTTTGTACATTTTGTCTTGCGTAAGACTTTTTAAGTTCACCAGAACGAAAGCTCCGTCGCTGTTCCTGGGCACTATAATAAACATTTGATTGATTGATTGACTGACTGACTGACTGACTGATTATTATTATTATTATTATTATTATTATTATTATTATTATTATTATTATTATTATTATTATTATTATTAGCATCATCATCATCATTATATTATACTATCAGGTTCGTGGCCTGTACGCCACAGTGAGTTTGTGCCCCATTATAAAAGGAATCATCAGCATCATCACCATGTGTTGAAAAAACCACAATGTCGTCACTGATTTTGTGTCCGTGTGTTTCTCCCTCATTGATTCCAACGACTCGCCGGTTTTTGAACTTTCATTTGCGTCGTGTGAGTGCTTGCATGGGCATACGAGCTCAAAGGGACACTAAAGTCAAATATTACGTCAAGCTAGAGTGGTGGATTAGTGCTCAAGAACGTCTAAGGCGTCAATATTACCGTGAACAGCGCTTTAGTAATCGAGAAATTGAGGTAAATGCAGGACACGATTAGAGACTGTCTGTCGGGCCGTCTGTCGGGCGTCGTTTTCTCGTCGACGGCATGCAGTAAATGACGGTCATGGCGTATGTCAACGTTACCACTCCCCGCTCGGGGAAGTGCGATTTGAAATGCGCTAAATGTATGCGGACCCTTCCGACACAATTTTCGCGTAAGCTAAGTATTTTATTGGCACGAAACATGCGCTGCGAGCTTTCTGGAATGCTATTTTAACAGTCCACTTCGACTTAGTGCTTGCCTTTAGTGTCCGTTTAAGCTTATTTTGCCACCCTTTCGCTTCGACGGTAGGTAGGTAGGAAGCAAGACAAAGGCAGAAGGCAGGGAGGTTAACCAGAATAACGTCCGGTTGGCTACCCTACACCGGGGGAATGGGAAGAGGGAACACAAAGACGACAGGGAGAGAGAGGAGGGTTTATACTGGCTCTACCAGCTAAATCAGCGCTTCCTTCTTCTTTATTTAACTATTTCTTTCAGGGGTAGACTGCGGGGCGCACTGGACAGCGGGGAGGGACACTGGAGGTGCAGCCGTGACTGCTAAGGAGAGCGAGCAGTCTGCTGCCTCGGGCACCGCATATTCTGTTTGGCTCGAGGCGGACACACGAACTAGGCTGCGTGGCAGAAGACGAGTCGCCGTTCCCAACCAGGTGATCTTCCTCCCAAATACTGTCCGGTAATTATTCAGGCTCTCTTAATTGACTGAGTAAGCATTTCAATTTTTCTTTCAAGAAATGTCCACCTCTTCCAGTAAGCTACTTAATTGGCGTAGCCGGCTGCACCATCTTCCACGGGCGTTTCCCTTTTAGTTCTATTGGGAGCCACGCGGGAGCTAATGAGAGCGACAGAGAGGAAAATAAGTTGTGACGCAGCGCAGGCCGTGAGCATGCAAGCTCCGCGCTGAAGAGAAAATTCGGCAGAACCCATCTCACGATGACCTTCGACGGTGATGTATTTAGCATTGAATCAATAAAGCGACACAACGTATTGCCACCGTCGAAACGAGTTATGTATGAGGCGTGTACAGCACCGGGACTCGTCTCTCGCGCTTCCCTAAGAACATTCAGCGCCATCTAACGGTGCCTCCGCGAAGCTTGCGCTTGGCCTCCGAAATGCGCGGCGCGCCTGTGCGTGCGAACGCTCAGAATGGTTCCCTCGCTTGTCGCGCACATACAGTGACCCAAGTTGGCAAGAGACTCATTGAAGAGCCGCACTTAGCCAGTGTATTCACGGCGCAGCTCGCTAAAGCGTTGACGTGAAAGAGGTTCGTTGAAAAGCGCGGCACGTACCCAGTGCATTTGTGGCGCAGACTGCCAAAGCGTCGGGTTGCTGTCCTTGATGGACCCTTGTGACTTGGGTTTGACTCCGGCTATAACACGGGCGTGACACCGCTCGGACCACTGAGGAAGCACGAAAATGAATAGCATTGGAACAGAATCGTTACATTATCCCTGTCCTGTAGTTTTCGTGGTTTTCGTGGTACTCCTTCTTTGTGTACGGGTGTGGTCTGCCCTGCTGTTCGAATTATGCCTGTAATATTTGCCATCTGCTGCGGCAGTCCTGGAAGCGGCGTCTAACGTCGTTCATGCCGCGATTTTGTAGCGATGCCATCCGCTCGATTCTATGCCGCTCTTATCATCCGCCGTTCACGGCCGGCTGATCCCGTAAAGCCCCCCATATGGTAATTTCGTTGCGTGGACTGGGTTCGTGCGTTAAGTTTCTTTCGAGTTGGCACTCTTCCGAGGCGTCGGGCACCGTAGCAGAGATCAGCGACCATTTGTTTTTTTTTTTTTTTTTTTTTTTTTTCGCAGCTAGTCTATTTGGCCGAATCAACTTAGTCGCATTCGCTTTGCGTGAGCGATGCTTCGCCTGCCGCTTGCACGCTTCGCGTGAAGCCAACTACCAGGGTGGAAAGCGAACACCGTTTATTGCAAGCGAGAAAGAAGCGCGTGGAAAGAAACAAATGGGATGTTTAATAATGGCGATAGGAAATGTGAGAGAATTTGGCATCGCGCACACGGACACATACACGCGCGAACAGACATACAAAAGACCAATTAACCCTTGGACATGCATTGGATTTGAAACTGGGTGGTCGTGATCTGAGCGCCTTACTTTATTATACAGGCAGCGCAAATGGGGCGGCGACACAGAGAAGAGAAACACACAGGACAAGCCCTGAGCTAACAAATGACAGTCTATTGCAAACTGAAAAATATAATATAAAAATGTCCTTCTACATGCATACATACAAAAATGTTCCACAATCATAAGCACGTGAAATCATCGAGGCTCTCCACATAAAGAAAAACCGCAAATATTGCATTTTCGTTCCTTCTAATCAACCTGTTTGATTGCGAAATCTACCTTCTTGAATGATGTGGTCAAAACCAGTAGTGTACGAGGGTGCGCACTCAGACGGACGTATTTATTATTTTCATGTCGCAATAAACTGTCAGTTGAATAGTTCAGCGTTTGTCCTGCGTGTTTCTCTCCTCTGTGTCACCATCACATTTGCGTTGCGGTTTAATGAACATCAGCCAACTCGCCCGGTTTTGCACCCCACGGTCTTTCTTGTACATTGAAATGTCGGCCTCTGGCACTGGTTTTGTCTCCATCTGCTACATCAGGAAATCCTTGCCGCAGCCCATGATATAAGAAAGGAGTGAATTGAAATGTTTGCCACGAACCCAAGCACAGAGGCCATCAGGGTCAGTATAGGTGGGATGAGCCCTCGAGGAAAGTGCCTTTTCCAGATGTCCTTTGCGGCATTTCCAAAGCAGATGCGCCGCATCGATTGCTTCTTTTGCACACTTGCACTTTGGACAGGGCAGCCTTTCTTGTTCCTGAGAGTCTGCAAGACGCTACCGACGTCGTTCCATTGTGTTCTCGTCGTACTTGAAGGGATAATTTGAACGCGCGTTTGCTCTCCGCCTTGCGTTCGCTCCCCGTGAAAGCGCGGGTCCCTCGCGTGCTTTCACTCGCACATATACAGCATACGGCGCGCGGCGACGATTTCATCGCCGTTGACGTCATACGGAACCTCACGGCGACGGCAGAAATCCGCTTTGGAGTGTCCATTCGCAATAAAAAATACGTAGAATTTCCTCATGGAGTTATTTGAATGATGCGTAAGGATTTTGGATATAGTAACGACGTGGTCGGTGTTTAGTGCTCGCACTCAACTCTATACTGGTAATCCTAGCATTTCTCAGCGGCTGCGGTCGTCTTCGCGCCATCGGTAAGTGCAACAGCGCTGCGGTGACACGAACTGCTGCGGAAGGCGGCGCAACGTGAACTGATGAGGCAAGCAAACTACTGCAGGTGGCGGCGCCAGGCGCGCTGATGACGTTCCGATACGAAGCCACGGCTGCTCCACAGTTCTGGCTTACTAAAGGTGTACCTAGTGCGTGCCTGATTGCACACGTCACGTGGTCACAGAGACGCGCCCGTGCCCCTGCTCGCGCGTTCGTCGTCTTCTTCCTCCACACCTGGCGAAAACATTGCTGCTGGCCCTATCTTCAAAGCGATCGTCTTACGCGACAGATGGGCGGACGCGCGGACAGTTTTCTCGTTGCGTATATTCCATAGAAATGCTGACGCATCTGAAAAAAATGTCCAATATTCTTGCGGAAGAACTCTCTGGACGGCGCTTTAGAAATTCCAGCGTATAAAAAAAAAGGGTATCCGAGGTTCCTGGTGAAGGGCACTATAAAGGTAAACGAAAGCGCCAAAGAAGGCGACGGAATACAGAGCACCGACAAACAGTTATCAAATGAAATGGAAGACATGCGGAGGAAAACACTTATGATATGATATGTTTATTCGGAGCATCGCGCACAAATTGTCCAGGACGCTGGCGAAAAGGCAAATAAATGCTTGACAAAGCGCCAGTTACCCATAAGCGCAACACTCAGTGCGAATAACAAAAGAGGAAACAATCATCACTGGATACAAAAGCAATAAAACGAAAACAACGAAAGAATTCTTTTTAATGCGGCAAGTGAAATTCTACTATTTATTTTGGCAATTTGCACGTAGTTTAGGCAATCGGCACGTAGTTTAGGCAATCGGCACGTAGCAATCGGCAACTGGAACTGCTGGGAGTATGTAGTGCTTTCATCACCAAGTAGATGCAAGTCTGGACACGTCCGCTGGATTTGGTGTGTGCGCGCTTGGAACGGTTCCTCCCTACGTGCGCCCGACAAAGCCTCGCCGTATCTATCGGCCGATTCCACGTGACCGGAGCACAATTGCAAGCCACTCCAGTCCAGCCGTGAATGTTTTGCGTGATGACTTAAGAACGATATGGTAAACTGTTTCAAACGCTGACGAAATAGTAAAGTGTCTCATTAGGCTAATGGACCTTTACCGTGAGCGCAAAGGCCGCTTACAGTGCAGACATCCGCGCACACATCTCTTAGCACAGTGTAGCAGTATATGTGTGCTAGCTGTCCTCACGTGAAATAACTAATCGAGAGGAATACCCGCCGCGGACGATAAGTCACTGTGGCTGTTGTTGAGCACGAACTCGCTGTTTCGATGGCCTCGGAAACTGTATTCGGATAAATTAGGCATTAAAAAAAAAAAAACGCTTTTGTACTATATAGATGTATACATTACAGAACTGCACGTTGTCTGAATCAATCTGTAGCTGTCCGCTGTTGCTTCTCTCTCTCCTAGCCCAACGGCTGTTATTGTTCGATCAATACATAAATAAATGAATTAATTAATTTGGGAGATAACGTGGTACAGTATTGGAAGCTAAGTATAAGCAGTTCGATCCACTACCATACGGCACAGGTGAAGTAGGAAGGTTTAAAGGCGAGCCTGGTGTCAGGTATCTCGCTGCATACGTTTGTATTTACATGATTTACAAGAACATACAGGAAGGATGCAGAGAAGTTCACTTCAAGTTCAAGCTCCCGATCTACACAAAGCGATCGTATCGACTTTTATCCCTTCCGTCGTCCCGGTCGTTACATGCCCCCATTCCCATGTTAGGAGATGCATGGGTGACATCATCTTCGGCCAAGGTGGCATTCTCGGACCTCTCTTGTTTAATTTATATATTGATGACGTTACGAACATTAGTAAAGAAAACCGACTTGCATATTCTACGCGGATGACATGACTATTCTGTTTTGTGGGTCCAACATTAAGACACTTCAGTTGAACATAAATGAGGGAAACACACCGCCGAGGACGCGCAATGACTCCTATACGGGCGTGGCAGTTTGGCCCGTCGGTGTTCCATAATGGCGCTTGTGTTCAGTTCGCTGTTTTCTTAGTCGCCCCAGAGCTGGGAAGGAAAAGGCACTCAAGTCATCGACGGGAGAGCCCGCAACCCCATCAGTCGACGTGCCTTAACTGTAATACCTCTCCGTGAGAAACCCTTTGCTAGGAGCTTCTCAACTCGTTGTTTGGGTAATATATACGTCAATCAAACGCCGCATATTTGTGACCCGTGCCGTGACTCAGTGATTGGTGCCGGGGGACCAACGCACGATCACAACATTAGACTCTGTGAATAGCTTATATGTGGATGTCTGTGTGGATATATGCATATATACACACAGACATCCACATATAAGCTGTCTGTATATATATATATATATATATATACAGACATCCACAGACAGCCAGATCACGAACATTATCTGGCACTGCCAGATAATGTTCGTGGAGACTGAATAGTGGCAAGTTGAAACTTAACTGATGTATGATAGTATCTGGCTGTCTGCAATTCCATCTTGCTCCCAACATATGGCGTATAGCTCGCAACACCATCGGGCAGACTATAGTATCTCCAGTTTTCGTTAAAGACACCATCTCTGTCTCTTATAGGAGGTAAAGTGGCAAACGAACTCCCCACCAAGCAAATAGGAATGCACAAATATGCTCGTGCAATCAGGCGACACGTAGCCTCTTGGACTCTGCTGTGTACATTCATAGTAAGCAGACAATGATTTCGCGTATAAATAAGCAACGGAGGTAGTCCTAAATACAATAAACGCCGGCTGTAAACCTCTCAGCTCCGGCGTTTCTGTCAGCACGTCTGGCTGTAGCGTTTTAACAAAAACTCTTGCCTGAAGAGTATACGACTGCCTCTTTTCGCGATACAGAAGTTTCTTATTGGATTTTAATATTTACCTTAGGTGATCCTGGAGTTCAATGTTTCGTATCATTGTTAGCTATATATAGTCACACAATTAATCGAGGCTTCTCCAATGTTGTCGCTATATATATTAAAAAAAATAGTTGTCGCAGTTTCACCTGAAAGGCGAAGCATCAATTGCGATAGCAAATTTGAAGAGAGCTATACGGAGTAATGATAGCAGCTTTATCAGCTGTATAAACTTGGACATGCAGCAGCACCGGCAACACGCAGAACTGTTGTCGACGCCGCCGGCGTTTTGCCCGCGTTCGCTCAAAATGCGTGCGGTGTTGGTGACTGTTGCCGGAGCCTCTGATATAAATAGGCACTTGGTGCCGCAGCTAAACGTCGCCTCCCTTCCCTGCCCCTCCCCCCCCCTCCCCCACACCCTTTCGCGCGTCGGAAGAAGGTACGTTTACTCTACATATATGGTGATTGTAGAGGAGGAAAGAGACGCCTACTTCTGCAGCCCTTAAGGGAGCACAGCGCAGAACGCGCGTTTCTTCTCCGCCGTGCGTTCACTCCCCGTGAAAGCGCGCGTCCCTAGCGCTACAGTGCTATATATAGCGCTCTTTCACTCGCACATACAGCGTTCGGCGGCGCGCGGCGACGATTTCATCTCCATTGACGTCATACGGAACCTCACGGCGACGGCGACGGCGACGGCAGAAATCTGCTTTTGAGTGTCCCTATAATTGCTATCGCAATAAAAAGATTTTACAAACGACAAGCTTTTCTGTTTTTGTGTTTGCTTTTACTGCACATTTATTATCTCCACTTTTTTTCGCTCCTGCTATTGCTCTAATATAGAGCAGCAGTATCTCTAAATTAATTAATTAATTTGTTTGTTAATTCGTTTATTTATTTAGTAACAGGGCGTGCGTGCCATCTATATCAATGTGAGTGATCAATAAATAATTTTTTTTTCTTCATGTGTATCGACCGCACTACCATGTCGAACGAGGATCAAAGCCTACACAGAAATAAAATGTCACAGTTTCGCCCTAAGGGCGAAGCAATGAATGCGATAGCAACAGAGCAATGTCATACGAAGTAAGGTGAGCGGCTTTGGTAGCAACAACACGCAGAACTGTTGTCGACGCCATCGGCGTTTTGCCCGCGTTAGCTCAAAATGCGTGCGGCGTTGGTGACTGTTGCTGGAACCTCTGATATAAATAGCCACTTGGTGCCGCAGCTAAACGTCGGCTCCCTTCCCTCCCCCTCCCCCACGGACTCTCGCGCGTCTGAAGAAGGCGCGTTTGCTCTACATATATGGTCATTGTAAAGGAGAAAAGAGACGCCTACTTCTGCAGCCCTTAAGCGAGCACGGCGCAGAACGCGCGTTTGTTCTCCGCCGTGCGTTCACTCCCTGTGAAAGCGCGCGTCCCTCGCGCCCTTTCACTCGCACATACAGCGTTCGGCGGCGCGAAAACAGAAAATTTCACCTGGAGTATGAAGTCACTACGTCGTGACAGTTCCTTGTGCGCGTGACAATACGTACGTGTCGAGTAATCTGAAGGCGTTAACATCCATACAACAGCGATCGCTATACTAAGCCGATGGCGCGATAGGAAAGAAGGCAGAAAAAAAAAAACGAAAATACATGCCATATTGTTATCGATTCCTTTCACCTGCCTCCCCCTGTCGTATATAGCGTATTGAAATAACATGAAAACTAGAACTTAAGAAAGGCGACTGTCTCGCATCCGCACACCACACAAAGACCGCAATTAGCACGGTTCCGCGTTTGCAGAAATGACAAAACAACATGGCAGTGGCGATATATATAATATATATATATATATATATATATATATATATATATATACCAAAGGCAGATGGAAAGAGACGGAAACGGACAGCCAACTGACAGTCGTGATACGGGCGCGCACGTATAGCCTGCCACCGATGCCGCACCGTCAATCTGTTCCGTTTGAGCTGTTTTGAATTTCGGGTGTGATTGGGTATATCCGTTGTCTCCGTACCGCAACATGCTTTGTCCGCATTGGCCTAGCGCTGTTCTTGTCCCCGTCTTGAAATCGCCACTTTCGATAAGGAAGTTACAGTGGTGCAAGGTGAAAGGAACTGGACCGATTTCGCGTCTGCTCGTCGAACATTTGTTTTTCCTGCCCGGACTGTCGACGCGTCGCCAACTAAAAGTGGTGAGAGGGACGGCTTTGCGTCGGCCCGGTCTTCTGTGTGCGGTCGCGAAATTCGGGAGCCGAATTCAGAAACCTTTTTGTTCGTAAATTAAGCGATCTTTGCAGTAGGCCGGCTAATATTATGTCCCGCTTAGGACTGGCCGGAATTTGCTCCAACGAACCATTATAGCGCAAGAGTACATATACGGTCCCCGAGTGGCTGTCGAGCACACCGAAGGAACGGATACACCGGGTGCCAATGAAGTGGGCAGTGGCTAGTTGTTGAAGTGCATACTGACCGGACGCATTTCCGTCTCAATCACATTGATGCGCTGCGCCTTCATCGTGGGCAAATCACATTTTTGCTTCAGATAAATGTGTTCACAAAAACCGTTCACCGTTCACGACCGGCCAATCGCGGCGATAACACGGGTGGAGCGCCGCCTGGGCCACTGACGAAGCGTGAGAATGAATAGCATTGGAGTAGAATAGTTACATTATCCGGACCAATAAGCATTTACGAACGACAAGCTTTAGGAACTGAGCCCCTTAAGTCCGCCGTGACTTAGTACTTGGCCTAGTGCATATTGTGCAACAGGTACTATGGTTGATGATAATCAGTGGGGATGGGGTATAGTAGTGATTATATTACAGATATGCACTACGGAGAGATACAGTATCTCATAATGTTGCCACATAATACAGAGTTGCGTGTTATCAGTCCTTGAAACACATTCATCGACGCCCACAGGTCGTGCGATGAAAATCTTTCTTACTGATGTGTTGCTACTTTGACTTTAGTGAAACTGGTCGGTCATACAACACGTTATGCGTTATGTAGCCCTGTCATGCTATTCGCTGCGTTGTGTGCGTAGAAAAACACGGTTTTTAATAGTGATCTGCATGGGCTCGTATTCGGAGAAATGTTGTTACGCCAGAACTGTTCGTAAGAACAGATGCTATACAATCGTGATGTCGTTGGACATACTATAAGCGAAGGCCACCAAGCCAATAACAAACAGCACTTGCGAACGATAGGAATTGCTAATTCGGCCTCTGTTCGTTCGGACGAAACCATAAAGAGCCGTTTACAATGGAGGCAGTAATCGTTATGGGGCTCACAAATGGCCCTTACAAGCGCATGCCGCTTGAAGCCATAAAAAATAATAATAATAAAAAAAAATACACAAAGTTAGCTTTTACGTTTCTACTGAGTAATCGTACATCTTGGGATTGGAACACGTTGAGATAAACACGAATTATACAATTCTATTTGAAATATAATCTATTATACCGGAACAGTTCTCGTGTACAAAAAAGTTCTTAGCAGGGATCTATATTGAAATCTTATACCGGTGTCACACGTATACTTCTGATCGCGATCGGGGCCGATACGGATCGGATTTCTTGATCGCGATCAACAATGGTCGTTGTTACTCGGTCCAACGATCCGGATCGAGTTATTGTCGTCTGCTGAACTCTCAGAACTGCATAATGCCTTGGCTACAAATGCAAATTTGCAAACTAAAGTTAAATTTGAACACTATTTCAATTTTAGAGCTTACTATTGCTGTTAAAAATATGTTAAATTTTTTTTAATGAGCTGCCTTAACTTTTAAATGTGAAGAATTTCTTGGCGAACATTTGCTACTTTGACAGTATCTATCTATCTATCTATCTATCTATCTATCTATCTATCTATCTATCTATCTATCTATCTATCTATCTATCTATCTATCTATCTATCTATCTATCTATCTATCTATCTATCTATCTATCTATCTATCTATCTATCTATCTATCTATCTATCTAGCCGCCTATGACTTTGTGCTCTCATGCATGGTCATTTCGTTAACTTGGTATGTACCAAAATTGGCATACTATGACACAGTGGCGCACCGACAGGGGGGAAGGGGGGTTGTAACCCCCCCCCCCCCTGAGGCCGACGTAACCCCCCTTTTGTTTAACCCCTTTTCTTTCCTTGCGCATTTGAGTACTGAACCTTAGATGTAAGACGCGCAATCGTCTGCACACTCGCAAAAAGCGCATTTTTTGACAATTTGCCGTGAAGAAATTGAAATTAGTGCTGTTTAGATGGTATTGGCAAACTGTCAACCCTCCCCTGGCAGAGATCCTGGGTGCGCTATTGCTATGACAAGGGTATATGACGAACATAAATGATATGTCATTAGATGAATGTCATGACATGTGTGTCATGTAGGTCATGAAACAGCCGCCTACGTCTTGGTGCTGTCATGGTCGTTTCGTTAACTTGGCAGGTACCAAAATTGGCATAGTATAACAGGAGTGTATGACGAACATAAGTGGTAGGTCATGACATAAATCTCATGACATGCGTGTCATGCAGGTCATGATAATGACCCAGCGAAAAAGATTAACACTCAAAAACCACTGAAATGGGTTCGGACGTGGGCACTAAGTGAAGGAAACACTAAGAATGATGATAGAAATCATAGTCATGAGCATGACTCAGCATAAATTACAATGACTCAGCGAAAAAAGATTAACACTCAAAAGCCACTGAAATGGATTCTGACATGGCTACAAAGTGACGGAAACACTAAAGGATAATGGTAGAAGTCATATTCATGACCATGACTGATAAAAAATGAGAATGACTCAGCGAAAAAAGATTAACACTCAAAAACCATCGAAACGGGTTCGGACGTGGGTACTAAGTGAAGGAAACACTACAGGATGCTGGTAAAAGTCATAGTCATGCGCATGACTCCGCAAAAATAACAATGACTCGACGAAAAAAAATTAACACTCAAAAACCACTGGAATGGGTTCGGACGTGGGTACTAAGAGAAGGAAACACTAAATGATGGGGGTAGAAGTCATAGTCATGAGCATGACTCAGAACAAACGTCAATGACTCAGCGAAAAAAAAGATTAACTCTCAAAAGCCACTGAAATGGGTTCTCATGTAGTTACTAAGGGAAGGAAACACTAAATGATGGTGGTAAAGTCATAGTCATGAGCTTGAGTAAGGCTTTCACCTTAAGGTCTCTTAGGTGTAGCTAAAGGGACTCCACTATGACATATCATGACTACACTGTCATGACACGCGTGTCATGTAGGTCATGAAAGAGCCGCCTACGTCTTGGTGCTCTCATGGTCCTTTCATTAACTTGGTAGGCTCCCCGCACACTGCTTCGCATAACATCGATTCCCATAGGGCGTGGGATCTGCCGGCTTTCTTTATAGCGTTTTCAGAATACTGCGCTAGAGGGCGCATACGTCAGCCTGCGAACGCGATTAAGGGGCCTGATCGCGATTCTCGGATCGTGATTGTCCGGATCGGGATCCCGCAAGACCGTGTAGCAACACTCGATCCGGATCGGCTCCGATCGAGATTAGAAGTGTATACGTGACGATGGTATTACGTGGGAAAATAAATCCGCCTTGCGTGAAACAGTTGGAAAGTGCTTTAACTGTGTCGAATGTCAGTGCGAAGTGCCTGCGACAAAATGTGTGGGCTCCTTTCTGTACTCAATAAAGTATTTACTGATGTTTAATAACATTCACATCGCAGGTTACTTGCGACTTATACCATTTTTCTTCATTAATGGCTATGCATGCTGATTCTCAATTTACCAATCGGCTGAGTGTGTCAAATGAGTTGCTTTGTGTCATTTATTATTGGGCTCATAAAGTGAACAGATAGAGGAAAACGTGCTTTTTTTAACTTGCAGAAAATTTATTTGCCAGAAAATTCTAATTGCAAGGCAAACTGCCTCAGCAGCAAAATGTACCCGAAAAGTTATTTGACCAAAAGAAAATGAAAGAAAACAAAACCCCATTCTACTTTCACCGTACTTCGTGGCCATCATGATAATGACCAAGCAGAAGACGTCAATATGAACACGCTCCGGGTCGTAACGCGCTCGATTTGTTTACGAGCAGCGGCAGAAAGGAAACGGCGCATCGCAAATAGCCTTCGCCGCGGGCGCCGAGCACTTTCTTCTTCGAGCCGCGCGGGCGTTGTACCCGGCGGCGTCGTCTGCAACCGCCGGTGCCATGGCCACTGTGCCATGTTGCGGCGGCGCTGCAGTAGCACTGCCCCGCTGCCACAGAGGCCTAGTTGGTGCGGCGTCCGCGGGGCGCCGCTGAGCTCGTGTGCGGCTCTGCGATTGGCTGAACGCGCTTGCCCTACTTAGGCTGCCGCCCCAAGCCATCGCCGTGGAAAAGTGCTGGGCGTGCAGCAGCGCGGCCGCGAGCTCGACGGCGGCAAGCCCTTCCCCCTCCTCTTTTATTTTTTTATTCCGAGCCTGCCCGCGGCTTGAAACAGCAGCCAGTCTGGACTACGACCCGTGCGGCAACCTCGATCAGCAGCGACTGCCGGCTTGGAATAAGCGTGCTGTGTTGTGCGTTTGCGACGTCGAGCGAGCGGGTTCTCGGTTTAGGCCTACGGCCGCTCTCGCATCGTCCGTTGCCCGGGATTTGGTGTGTGTCCTCGCGCGGCGAGCTACTCCGTCGAGCAGCGGCGTGCGGACCCCGTCGCCACTGGGTGCCAGGGTAAGTGTCCCCACCGTCGTCGGTCCGTGCGCGCACATGGCGGCTTCTTCCATCCGTGTTCCTCTGCCGGTGTTTCTTTTCCCGCTGCTCGCGCGCTGTCGGTGAGCCCCGCCGGTGATGTAACGCGAGGGAGCGCGACACTCGCGGTGGCTGACCCTAATTTTGAAGGCCGGTCAGTCGCAGTGGGTGACCCCTCGGAAGGTCGTGCCGTGTGCGCATGCGCCCAAGCTCTGTGTTGCCGTCGTCTGCGGGCTTGGGGAGCACCCTGGGGGCGCCCCAGTTTCGGGCCCTTTTTCTTTGCCCGGGCGCGGCTCCCACACGCCGGCCCCGGAGCTAGCACCCGGCGCAGGCGGCGGTCGTCCGCAAGCGGCACCCTGCCCCACGCGCGACGGCGTGTGTTCGCCCTGCGAGCCTCGCCACCCCTCAGAGAAGCCTTTCCCCCTCGCGGGCCGTGCAATCTGTCCCCGAACGGTCACGACCACCGCCACCACGGCGTTGTTGTGTGTGGAAGGCCGGTGGGCTTGCCTTATCGATTCGCTTACGCGTCGCGGCCTCATTCTGGGGCCGCGCTCTCCCCACCGAAATCTACCTTGGTCTCTTTCCAGGCCAGCTATCGCGGGCCTCAGTCGCCGGGCTTTAGGTTATCGTGCTGCCGCGTAATACACCGTCGTCGCTGTGCGCGCTTATGCCGCGTCTGGGGCATTGCACGAGAGTTGTCATGTACGCGACGTTTGCCCCCCACTCCCGTAGATCGGCTCATCCGACGCCCGTCTCCGCCTCCCGGCAAGGATGTTTTGGTCAGTGCCGTGCCATCCGTGCAGCCCCTCGTGGGAGCTGCCGCCGGGAGCCGCTGACCTGCTTTTGTAGGTTCGGCCCGGTTCTGATGCAATCGGGCCCCCGCTCTCTCTCTCTCGTGGAACCCAGATTCTTCGCTTCGCCGAGTCATTCTCGCTTTTTTTTTTTTTCTTCCCTCTCTTTGGCTTTTTGCATGCGCGCCTCAGTGTTCCCTGTCAAACGCGTCCGACCGGTTGTCCAGACTGCCATCGGCGACAGCTGCATCAGAGACAACCTGATCCATTGGAGACGGACTTACGAAAACAAGCTGCGCTGCGCTGGATTGCGCGGCCCCGCTAACGACGCTGGCGCGAGAGCCCGGTCAAGAGTGACAGGTGCCCGCCGGCCCTCGCTCGTGCGGCCGCCGCCGCGTGTCGCTTCTGATCGTCCCGCAGCGGGCGAAGCCTATGGAATGCACACGAACATTATGCGAAAGCCTTCCCTTCCGAACGAGCGCTCACGCGAAAAAACTGCGTTTGCGCAATGCCAACACTTTCTCTTGATTTTATTAGCTTTTTCTCTTCTGGTGATCGACTGAATCTGCGTTTCAACGTAACCCATTCATCGAAATGAGTGAACGGGAGAGTTTCGTGGAGGCATCGACTGCCGATTTAAAGAAACTTGCATTGTGTTTAATTTCAGCGCAGTATTTGCACATATATAGCACTGTTTCTGTTCATGGCCCTCCCTTGGGGCAGAGGAGATGAGCTAAGAATAAAACTACAAAGCCCCGCCTACCTCCGAGTGCAGCAGCCAACGACTTCACAACTAGGCGGCGTTTCGAACGGTTGACCTTTAGTGCAACCGAAGGGCTTCGCTGACCTTTGTCCTTATCCCGAACTACGAGGTAGGGTGCGCTCCGTCTTCGGTGCAGTTGCCACGCCATCAGTCAATTGCTTCCAGAGTTTCCAAATTCCCTCTGCCGGATTTAGACACAACGTGAATAACTCGGTGCATGTATTATCTGTTCAATGATATCTTTGGACACTATTATAGTCGGTACACGACTGTACTGAAACGTCTTGCGGGCAGGTGGAAGAGCTGAGCTGAATTGCCGCGGTAATCGAAGTAATTTTTGTTCCCGATGGTTTTTGAATCCGTTTTTATTCTGTCACCCTCTTAAGTTATATTTGTCTGCGTTCCCGATGGAACCATAGTGTGTCGAATTGAGCACTGAGATGGCTGTTCTTCTACAAACGTACAATCTGCTTTCAGTGTAAGCTATGGTGTTCTAGGTAGCTGAAATGTCCAGCGACAAAATCGCAGTAGATAGCGGCTCCATTTCAACGGCCCTTGCGTGGACCGAAAACGCGCTGATCTTTCCTTGCACTCATCGTATTGACGAGGGCAGTAATAAATTGACAGGAATGTGCGAACTGTAAGTGCACATAAATTACCGGCAGCTAGATTCCGACACATACCGCGCCTTCCATTCATAGATACGGCGGTTGCTGTAATTCAGTTGCGCGCAAACTCTCCGTGTACAGGTCAATACTGTATACGGGAACATTCTAATGCGCGGCAATTTTTCTGACGCCTCAGCTGCAAGTGTCGGCTAAAGCAATGTCAGTGCACTACACAAAGGTGCACATAAAATGCCAGCGCTACCAATCACCCGTCATCTGCTACAAAACCAGGTGATTGTACTTATGCCAGAGGAAAAAATATCGCACATGCTCTGGACTCGTGCGTTCCCTTTAAAAGTGGGCCGAGCTTACGTGCAGTGTACTTACCCCAACTGCGTCCCGCGTATACTTTGGCACATTCCATCACATGCGTATGTGTACCTTTTGCCTAAATGTAAGTTTACCGGTTGCCAGGAAGAACCCGCGAGTTGGTGTGGGTTCTTAACCACTCGATTCCCTTACCTCACTGCCTGTACTCCTATCACCCACACGCCGGGCGCCCTGTCGATGTATTAGCAACTTCTCCTTGACAGCACTGTGTCCGGCAAACGTCCCCATGTCTGAACTCCTCCGAAGTCTCTCATAGTCCGTGGAGTTGAATGTTTCGATTTCTTGCCTTTAGTAACGGCTGCTAGACTGCCAGCGCGGCCGTGCTAGCAGGCAGGCGAATGGTCACACTACATGCTCACCAGCAGAGTATGAAGTGATCTCAATTCCAAAAGCCTACGACAGTTCTTGCGTGAGACGGCTCAGTAGCCCGGCTCGCTTTCGTGTTATTGCGATAGCAGTTATACTGACCCTCGAGACGCGATCGCGCCGTCGGCGCCGCCGTGCTGTCACGCTCGACGGTGCATGCGCGGTCAGCGCGTGGAGGTCTTCACCGAGACGCGCAGTGCGTTTCCCTGCAAAGACGAGAGCAGCGTTGTTACTTTCAGCGTTGTGCGTACAGACACTATAGCATTGCTGCTTTGCATACAGTGATGATAGTGATCTTTCTGCCAATTCTTTCTTTCATTTTTTTTTTTTTTTGCTTTGCTTGCATGCTAACCAGGGTTGCTATTCTGTCTGGACATTGTCGAATTCCGACATGGTGTTACCAAATTCTGTAACGGGGGCCATTTTGAGCCGCTCACTGTAGCAGCTCTCTGCGGCATTTCAGAGCCGACAATGCGGCGGAATTCGCCGATGCCCGGAATATAGCTAGCTCTCCAGCCGCCTCTCGGTGCCATCAGCGCCCGCTGCCTCTTCGGCTGTAATAGAGAGAGCTTCGTGAGGAAGAGCCGTGTCGCTCTCCATTGTATTCCCGACCGGCAGGGTTACCTCAGTCCGAAAGCGGCATCGGAAAAAACAGCCGCCGTCCTCCCTCTCCCCCGTTCCGTCCCCTCTGTCCGGCGTCGTCGTCCTCTAACTGGGGAAAGGGCTGCTGCTGCACCACGCGCGCCTATTGATTGAAGCCGCGGCGGGAGCGAACGACCGTGGCCGGGACCTTTCTGCATGGCTGATTTCTTGCCCCGACGACTGTCGTCGCTCGCGTGCCTCTCTCTGCCAGCGCACCTCCACCGACGCGGTCCGCTGCCGCCGGAGCTATCTTCGCTCTCGTCGACGTCCTCGACACTGTGGGATGCAATAAGGTTGCGCTGTTTCACTTTATGCTGCTGCGTCGGCGAATAGATATCCGCGCGCGCCAAGTGCTTGCGTGTTCGCTACTGACTCGTTAGTGTAACAATTGTTGCCTGGTGCACTCGGCTGCCTGCAACTGGCCACAGCGCTGCGTTTGCTCTTCTCAAGCCGAATTCGCGAAGCTTTGCGTTCGTAAGTGCTCTTTGCTATTGGCCGGCTGCCTTGGATAATAATATGTCCAGCATCAGGATTGGCTGGAATTTGCTCTTACACATAATTCGGGCGTACGCGTTTTGTTTTGTGAATATGAGCCCTCGGTATTTTATTAATCTCAAGAGCATTTTCGGCATAGCTGCCATGGTCATCAGGATGTTCTTAACGCAAGCCTGTCGCGAGTAATAATTTTGGTTAACAAGAAACTATTTTGAGCCTCTTAGTGTCCTGTATAATAAAGAAATTAGGCTTTTAACAGTGTCTTTTTAACATTGTTGAATGAAGTATTACTATTAGTATAGTAGTATTAAATGCCTTGTCACACCCTGCAGGAGGTTACTCCACGCTTCCTACCATTGAATGCATACTTGAAAGCTATAGAGGGAACTTTATCATCTGAATGTGTGCGAGGTAACAAGTTTCAAAGCTGCACACAAAACTACCTCCCTCGAGGCAATATAAAAGGAACACTCAAAGCCTCTGGGCGTTCATGCGCGCCCGTGGCTTTTGTAGAAGCGGTCACTGGTTATTAGATGCCAGCTCGGGCTTTCGTTACGCTTATTAGTTCTCGCGAGAGAGCTTATAATTGTTGATGTCGGCTAGGAAAATTTTGAAGGGCGAAGTATTAAACAACATTAGCATTAACGAATGCGCCGCTCGATTGCATCTTACGACGACCGTTTTGTGCTTACGATCTAACGCACATTCTTGGTTCATCCGATGCAAAGGCGGTGGCCGACTGACGTAAGCAGCAGACAGGGACTGCGCCCATAAGTGGGCCATTAAGGTCTGGTTCGCTTTTCTTTTAGCCGTTTTGCGATCGCTTTCTTTTTTTTTTTTTGTCCATTCCGCCTTGAAATAAAGGCAGCCCGAATAGTTCTTGCTTTTCTTTCTTCTTCTTCTTCTTCTTCTTCTCCAACTCTCTTTTTTTCTCTCATTATAAATGCTTGCGGCAGTGAAAGAGAGTCTCCCATTCCATCGTGTGGCGCAGCGTCAGAGAGAATATGCGGCGTCGCTGACGATTGAGGTCAGTCGCGCTCCGAGAGGGGTACGCTCTCTTCCTCTGCTTCCTTCGAAGCTGCCGGCGGCGCGGTAATTTCGAGTCTCCGCTGTTCCTCCTCCGGCTCTCTGGTGGCGGCTGCGGCGCAAGCGTTGCGCCACCGACCAAGAGAAAGGAGCGCTGGAATGGGCTGCCGCCGCCATCTTGCCGCCTCAGGGAATCGAGAGAGGGCGTAATCGTCTGCAATCAGCCTCCGCCGCCGCCTTCGGTAACGCTGTCATTTGGGGGGCTTTGCGGCCCCGCTGCTGTGATGGGAAAGGAGGAATTATATTTAGGACTACGTCGCCGGACGACGAAAATGCGTTGCCTCTGTACGATCGGATCGCTTTTTTTTTCCTTTCTTTTTTTTTTTTTTTTCCTTTTTACTCGTAAGGATCTCGTGTATGGGTACCGTTGCCGGCGTGCGATAATGACGCCGTTCGCGAGGCCCCCGAGCGGCGCGTGGGCGTAACGAGCGGGGTTCGTGTTCGCGAAGCGTTTCGTGTGCGCCACAACTGTTCTTAAGAACAACCGCCGACCAATCGTAATAGCGAAGGCTGCCGGCTGATGTCAAACACTACGTATACGAACGAAAATGTTCGTGAATTCGACTGCAGGACTCGTGGTTACCGAGTGAGTTCGTACACGCCACATAGGTTCGTAAGAACAGGCGCCGAAATATCACGTTAACGAACATGATATTATTGGAAGGCAGGAGCTAATGACGAGCACTTCGTACGAACGAAAATATAACTGAATTCGACTCCAGGGCTCGTTTTCACTGAGCAGTTCGTGAGCCCGAGCTACTAGTAAGAAAAGCCACCGCGCACTCGCGATTTCAAGCGTCGTATTGGAGGGTCCGACTGTGATTAATGGCAATCAGTTATCGCGAACGAGATCCTTTGCTATTTCGGCCATTTTACTAGTTTAATAATCCACCAGTGGCAACGTTGTCTTGCTCAGGCCTCGTCTCGGGAAGCAGCATGCCTGAGTAAATAATAAAACCGAAGTCCAGTATTCCGTGCGCCACCTGTGGCATGCAGATGAACTAGAAAGCATTAGCTTAATCGGGACGCCTTTGCCTCGGCGGTTTCGTGTGTTTAATTTAAAAATGGTTAATTTAATAATGGTGACAGTAGTTCGAAATTCGACGTTTCGATTATTTTTTGCCAGGTCTAAAGGCAGCGTCGTGTTTTAGAAGGCTGGTGCCGAAGATAGATCGATATAAATTGCGCTTGTATTCCATATCATTGTTGCCTTTAGAACTAGTGAAAAATAAGCAGCACAATATTAGGATGTCAAAATGTACGCCTTTCTGAAGCGCTTTCCTTACAACGGCTCTGATGAGTTCGTTATTCTGTACTACACATTATTTGTGTTTTGTTTGGCTCACATGATTCTTCCGCTACCCACGCGATTATTTTATGTACTGCGCAGACACCGCTCCAGCAGGAGCGTTCTCAAATCTGCTGTATATAGATTGGTGGCTAAGGGCATCATGGGCGAACTCTTATTGGTGGGCTTGTTGCATTGTACAGCCGAACCAAGCCTTGTTGCAACGGGGCGGCCTTGCTGAACTGGGACCCAACGTCTTGAAGCGGCCGGCTCAGCCGGTCGGCGATTCGGGATGCACCGCGAGCCCTATCGCTATTGGCCTGTAGCCGCGCGCTGTTTCTTTATCAGCGGCGCAGGTGAAGCGATCCCATCAAATGCTCTACAGAGGTGTGCTTAAGCGCCCGTCTCCGCCCCCTTCCATAGCTGCGGTTGGGTGGCATCATCGGCGTCGCGATTGGCCAACTGCATCCAGAGAAAGAAGGGCCGAAGCGATGTTATACCCCTTTCCGAGTGGTTGCCTCTCGCCAGCGATTTGTCGCATGCCTCGATTTAGTAAGAAGGTGCGTGCGCTCACACCCGTCAGGTGTCCTCCTTTCAGTATTACGATTTTTTTAAATCTTTTTTTAAAGTAGGCGGCTCTGGCATTTCGCGCTAATCATTCGCGCGACGACTTACGCAATGGTTTCAACGAAAGTGGCTGGCGCGGTCGCAGCTGCTTGCTGCTATTAGAGCGTTCAGTTTGTGTAAAAGGCAAGAACGTCGAGCATCACGGAAACCCTCTATCAAACGGCGCGATCCTACGATGGAGAGTTCTGCCGGAATAATTAAAACTGCTATTTTGTAATGCTATTCTTATTCGTTCTGCGTCTCCCGAGCAGCGCTACGCGCACGTTATCGCTGGAATCGACTTGTGGGCAGCGGTGCGCGAGATGAATGGAATTGGCTGAACAGAATCGTTATACTGGCATTTGTTGTGGAATTGAAGAGGTCCAGCCTACAGCCAATATTACTGGATCATTCTCACTTTCCGTTTTGTAATTAGTGCAAAGTCACCGGAAATGCATATAGACGGCGAGCTCAGTTACCGAATATTGGCTTATGATAGCTAATGAGGCTTGTAAAGGGGCTAATTCATTTCCCACGTCAGAGTGGCCGTTGTCCTTCGTTTGAGCCTTCCTTAGCATTACCCCCCCCCCCCCCCCCCCTTCCTAGCGACAATCTTCATGCAGCATTCATCCTGGAGGGCCCCAGGCTGGCTTTGACCTAACTCGAGATACATGGGTGTCTTCGCATTCCCCTGAATAACAAGCAATAGTAGCAAGCGCTTCGACTTTTGACTGTATACTGGTAGATGGTGGCACCCGCCTTTTTTTCTTCAAAGAGGTTTGGCCGTAGCTCGAAGAATGTGAGTCATTGTAACCTAGAATCCAACGGAGCATATGTTTTTTGTACGCATGCTTGTGAAAAAAAAAAAAAAAAAAGGTTGGCTGCATCGAATGCCAGTTTTCGTTAGGTTATACTTCGATCACTTCCTATAATGAACCTAAACCAGACAGGTCTGTCAGAATATTCGGCCTTGTCGATCTGCTCAACATTTCGCTCGCGTTTTTTCGTCGCACCCTGCCTTAACAGTGCTGCGCTTCGTCGACGACAAAACGTCCATTACGTTTCTCCCTGCCCGGCCCGCCATGTTCGCGCTTGTGCTCGAACGGTGGCGGGCCAGCTCGCGTGGTTTCCCATTGCGAGTGCACCATGTCCATCCGCGGAGCCGTTCGCCCTTTAGCGTGCAAACGACCGTCCGCAGCGGCGCGATGGCCTGGCTTGGCGAAAGGCACCCCCGCTTGCGCAAACCAGCTGGGTGCGCTCGAGGAACGTCCGCCCGGGGCATCACTGCAGATGGGAAGTACAGGGAAACGCAATTAATAGCTCCTCTGTCGAGAGGAGCTCGGGGGAGGGGCGGTAAAGAATAGTCCGTACGTGTGTCGCAACGGAGTCTCTCTCTCTCTCTCGGCTACGCTTCTCTTTATTGTGTAGTGCTTCACGCGCCGGCCCCGATTGTGCAAAGCCGGCGACAGAGAGGAAGAGAGTCAATGAAGCCGGGAGATGCAGCAGGTGTATTTACAGAGGCGGTCTCTTCGCTCTCGAGGGAGCCCGTTCGTTTCGCGCCTGTAGGCGAATGTCGACTCGCGCTCAGCCACCGGTCACCCGAGACGCCGCACCGCAGGGGAGCGAACGACAACGGTGGAAGCTTCCCTTCTCTGGGCTCGATTATGCGGGGATCTTGGTGAACAGGAACAATGATAACGTGGCGTAAGCCATATGCATAAGCTGATTGTTGTGTGCCGAGCTGATTACACCGCGTCGTCTCGTTTATTCGTCTTGTAACAGCGAGTGAAATGATGGGGGAGTAAACAAATTGCTTGCAGGACGCTTGTTGTCCGCCGACGAGCGAAAGTTGCGTAAGGATGGCGCGCAATAGAGACCGGTTGCACGCGCAGCAAGGGGCCTAGCGGTTTGTGGCAATGATTCTTGTTGCAGACCGGAGGGCGAATTCGCCACACCAACACCACGACGCCCTGCCCTTGGCCCCGGCGTTGTGGCGGGTGGACGGGCGGCGATCCGGCTGCTCTGCAGCGCGTGTCGTGCGTGCCCCCGGCGGGGACTTCGTGTTAACCGCGTGCCCAATTACGTGGGCCCGCACGCTGCTGCTGCAACCAGCGGCGAACGAGCCTCCTCATGCAGATATGCGGGGGGGGGGGGGGGGGTTGCGCTGCCTCGCTCGTCTGGGACCGTGACTCCTCTGGCCTTGACCATATGGGCGAAGGAAGAGAAAGGGTGCATCTGGGGAAGAGCGCCGATTCGCCGCATGAGGGGCTGCTGCCTCTCCGGCAGCGGCCGGTCGGGCTTGTCGAGGCTTGCTTGCCCGCCGCCACCGCGGGATACGAGCGCTGCCTGCTGTATTGCGCCGCCGCCCTTATCGCAATGTGGTGGAATACAAACTGCTTTTGGCGCAAAAAAAAAAAAAGAAAAAAAAAAAAAAACACACGAGAAGAGGGGAGGGACGGGCCGACTTGTCTTGCATCGCCAAAGCGGCGGCACGATTGCTAATCTCCTTGTGCCACCGGAGCGCAGCAGCGCGCGATCTCTGCACTGCGGAGTGCGCCGCATTTGGGAGGGCGCGCGCCTAGTGCCTTCGAGGAGCCACTCGCGCGAAGCCTTCTGCTTCGAGTGTCCTTGATGGCGTTCACTTGCCCGTTCGCGGGGGCAGCGGGTTGTTATTGAAGCTGTTTTGGCGTGTTTCCACTGGAACGCGTGCTTCTGCACCGCTTCCCTCCCTCCTTCCATCGCTGGGCACGACGATAGTCACGTCGTATCTTTTTTGCACCGGCAGCACTCCGAGGCGGATGACTGCAATGCAGTCGTTCGCTGAGAGCAGCTGCTCGTCGCCCGACCGCGTCCGTATCGCCCGAATGGTCGTAAGTTTCTGCGCTGGGAAGTAGAGCTCACTCGATCGCCCGGTCGGTTAAGCCGCGGGCGACTTGCAATCCGCTGTTAATGGTTTGGTCTGATGCATCTGCTGCGCTCCCGACGTCGACAGCTTGCGAAAGAGCAGCGGTTGTTTGCATCCTACCTGTGACGGGGCCGCTTAACGAGATGCTATTACTGGCTTCGGTGGGGTAACACGCAGGCAGACCGACGCGGAACGTAAAAGGTTTGACTGTATACATCGTGGTGGTTGACATACTTCAGTGGCCGCGCGTCATTTCTCGCTGCCACGTTTCTGTCATTATCTCTCTCTCTCTCTCCTTCCGCTTCTTACGCTTACCACTAGACCATTAACTACTATGTTTAAATTTTTGTTACAGTATCTATTCGCTCATGATAGTCTGGGCAACGGCTGCTGGGACAAAACGTTGTGCTGGCAGGTGCATGTCAAATGCCAACCTGATCAAGTTGCACATGACCACCCCGTTGTCGAGGACGGCCGACACCCGGCGCTGATTTACCTCGTGACTACATTGCATCGTCAGGCTAACATAATTAGTGGAGTCTCCACGATACAGACGAAGTCGATGCGCCCTGAGAAGTGAATTTCTGTTTGTTTCTTTTTCCCCTATCATTCTTTTTAATTTTTCCAGATCCGACTCGCTGCATGGATTCAGTTTATTGTCTGTTTCTATCACAGAAAATTTCGGCTCATGCGAATGTTTTCCGTGACCCTAAGAGAATCGTGTCCCCGAGTTTCTGCCGTGTAATGAGGCTATTGAAGCGCGCGCCTCGATGGTGTGGTGTGTCGCAACCGGCTTTTGACGTGTCGCAACCAGCGCACGCACGTATACCCACACACGTATACGACGAAATTAAACACCGAGAATCGAAGTATTGGCAGCAAGCGTGCCTCTGTCATCTTTCTCCTGTAATAATAAGTGCTCCCCGATCGTTTTCCAGGAAAATTATATGAAGAATCAACGCCGCAGCCAAGCGAGACGATCGCGCCGCATGCAGTGCTTATCCTTTTGTTCTACAAACCTATCGAACGCCCGGGGAAACGTTGGGGGTCGCTCGCTGAGTGAGGCGCGCAGAGTCAGCGAAAAGAACGAGGAAGTTTTTTTGTCTTCCACGTACGGCGTCGTTCGTTGATTTTAGTGCCTTCTCGCGAATCCACGGGCAAAAGTCACTCTCGGTCGTCCCCTGAGAGCGGCGAAGCGCGGGTGTCGCAACCCGACCGGTGCGAATGCCGTATCACACTTGTAAGAGGAAAACCCGCGTGTACAGCCTATATACGCTCCGTCTCACGAACTGGTTACGTTACGTCGATAAGTGCAGCGAAAGCTACGGGGCCGTGTCACTCTTTTCTTCCTTCCAAATCCACTTGCATTGCTGCAGTTCCTGAAGTCGACAGACTCTCAGTGACGTACGCTGTAATGTCAATGTACGCCTCCGGATGAACGCCCCTTTAGTGTACTCGCTCGTTTCTTTCTTTTCAATCCCTTAACTCAATTGATCCCATCGTATACAGGTAGCCAACCGGGCTTGCGTCAGGTTGACCTCTCCACCTTGCCTTCCGTTCTCTCTCTTTCTCTATGCAGCCAAATTCACAAGAAAAAAAGGTTCACTAAACATTGTCCACCGCTAATCCTCCCGTGCAGGCTGAATGGAAGGATCACGGAAGGATTAACGGCGGACAGTGTACGAAAGGGCTGCGATGCGGGCTTTTGGGTCATCGTGTCCAGGCGAGCTCTTTTAGCGCAAAAACAACAACACAAGGAGGTACAAGTGTGTGTCCTATGTATTTTGCGATAAAAGTGTAGGAGAGCCCTCGTTTCTCGCCGCGAGGCAGACAGACGGTCGGTCCTGGTGTCTGATTGGCCGACGCTCTGCACTACACGGATGGTTGTCGAGACGGAGACGTGAGTCCAAGCGCGCGTGAAGTGCGTGGTTTCAGTTGGCACCGCTCGTTGGTTCGGGCGCGGGGAAATACCGCGTTTTCGACGGGGTTCACGGATGAATTCATAACCGGTTAATCGAGTCACGACCCTCGACGGCGGCGTATGTCCGCGGCTACATTTATTATTATTTTTTATTCGTTTGTATTTGAAAGCCCACGTCATGCGTTACAAGGTTATTCGGGAGATGTGACGCGAAGGGGAAAAAGAGTGATTGCTATATACAATGGATAACTGAGTTGTAATACATGCGGCACACAGTGAGGAACGGAGAAAAAAAAAATCAGATGCTCGTATACAACGTCCATATCCACGGGTTCGGGTGTTGCATTAACAGGCACTTAGAAGCGGTAACGGTAACAAGATAACGGATAAAATACGTGATCATTTAAAATGCTAAATTGCACGAGGAGGCTTTTCATGCAGTTGACCGTAAAAAGTAAAGGCTCTAATCTGCAATTTAGATGGCGAGTGTGTAGTTATAAATGACAGAAGAGTTGCCCGATAGGGACGGTACATAATAAGCGGGTCGTAGAAAACGTACCTTGGACGGAGAGAACATGTCGTATACGTTTGTGCACAAAAAAGGTTGGCTCCCACCGCGCATGAGCTGGTAGCAATCTAACACAATTACAAATTTTGTGCGGGCTCGTTGAAAAGTGGCAGTCTCTCGCTTCGATCCCGCCTTTTGAGACACTCAGCCGGACAAAATATGACTGCTGAGGGCGCCACATCAATTGACGCGTTCTGCGGTTATGACGTCACCAGTTAAGCGATATGAGCTTGAAGTGAATGAGTAACAGGGCTGGCGAAAAAAAGAAAATAGCATTGTTGCCAACGTGCTAAGTGCAGATACCGCTCTGTATTCGAAAACCGAGTTCGGACCCGTCTGTTGTAGGTCGTTTGCAGTGGCGTTATCGCTGGCTAACTATATTCCGCACTAACGCAACGTTTAATAAGGACCCCGTCGTCATTGCTCCACCGTGTATTACAGAAGAAGAAGAAGAAAATAAGTACAGAAGAGAAAAAGAAGACATCTGAGAATGTAACAGCGGTTCATTTTTGTACACGTTGTCTGGTACGTTAATTAAGTGACGGGACACTTTGCGGCCAAAGTTATACTTTCGTTTAGCCACCGTTGTCGCGAACTGCGTGACGCGCAGCTGAGCCAAATCCCCTTCATCGTGTCACGCTTTTAAAACATGCGCGGCGCTCCTCCCACAGAAGGAGCGCGTTGGCTTTTGTGCACGTAGGTACATATGGCAAAAATAAATAAGCGAAGTGCACAGAGGCCACGCGAAGGACTCACTTTTAAATCGAACCTGCTTCCGGCCGTGTTTTAGTTTTAAGCGCCGGGCGCAGTGAATCATTCGGAGTCGAGGACCTCCTCGGCTTCGTCGGATGATGGCGCAGGTTGCGCGGCGCCCGTACGAACACCGTGCCTGGTGCGCGTGGGCGTTCGTGAGTAATTACGCGATGACGCACATTGACGACGTTGGTGCTGGCGTAGGGCCCTGGCGATCCGGTTTTACCCCAGCGCATTGGAGCCCGTGCAACGACCACGTCGTGGCCTCCGATACACCGTATGCGCTGCGCTGTACGCGTAAGTCGTTATGGAAGGGAAAATGCAATCTCGTTGTTAGTTGTATTTAAGGGGGGAGGGGTGCCTGTAGATAACGCCGGCTACTCCGCTAATCAGGTGTTATGGTATTCGATGAAAGCAGTGCACAGACAGTGTCAATACAGGGCCAGGAAACACCTCGGGTAAAAGAATACCTTGGTATGTGGATAAACGATGGCAATAGATATATGGAAGCACAGGAAAAAAAAAAAAAAAAACATTAACAGCTAAGGGGAAGAAAAATGCGGCCATAATGAAGCACAGAGCGCTATGGGGACACAACAGGTACGAGGTGATCCGGGGTATGTGGAAAGGTGGAATGGTTCCAGGACTTACATTTAGAAATGCGGTTGTTTGCTTGAAGTCGGGAGTACAATCAGGGCTCGATGGCAACCAAAGGCAGTGGAAGGCCTCGCAATGGGCACTCACGGGACGGCTACTAATGAAGCTGTGCAGGGTGATATGGTCTGGAGAAGTTTTGAAGTGAGGGAAGCTCAGAGTAAAATTGATTGTGAAAAACGATTGAGGAATGTGGAAGAAAGTAAACGGGCTCGAGGAGTGGTCAGATGTTTGTACAGGAAGAACATTGATTCACAACGGAGGAAAAGAACTAGGAAGCTTACCAGCAAGTACGCGACCGGTATGAGTAAGCAACATGGCAATAAAGAATGTTAAGCGCAAAGTCAGGGAGGTTGAGACAATCTCACGGGTGGCGGCAATGGAAAAATAAACTTTCTACGAGTAACTGCTTAAGAGGAAAAAAGACGAAATCAGGAAAGAAACAATTAACGATAACTCAAATGGAAGCTGTTTTCGAAGCGAGATCAGGATGCCTTAGAACGCGCACTTAAAAAGCGAGTTACAATAAGGAAGAAGAAGCGTGTGCTTGCTGCGGTAAAGCTATGGGGAAACGATGCATCATGTTCTATTAGAATGTGACGATATCTCTGCCCATCGGTCGATTTAGGCTTCTATGGCCTCCTTGAAGACTCTGGGTTCAGCGAGAGCAGGGGGGAAGTAAACATGTCCGCAATAGAGATAAGTAAATGCGATTGGAGGTTTGGTGGAAGAGAAGTTGGGAGACGACAAACAACGGAGGCGTACAAAAAACGAAGTTCCCAAGAGGGGTTCAGAAAGTTTGGTGATAAGAACTCTTTACGTTTTTTTTTTTGTTTTTTTTTTAATATAGGTATAGGGCATTGGACAAAACAATAACAAGAGCTTGGTGGCGCTATACCCACCGCCCCGTTCCAAAGGGGACGCTCATAGCATCCATCCATCCATCCTTTGACATTATATAGTTGTGCTCGACACGATGATGCTGATAAAGCAACGATTATGAGAAAGAAATACGGTTCTAATGTTCACGTAGAAAACAAACGTTCCTGGGAGCTAACAAAATGTAAATGTTCCTGGCCAGGTGCCAAATGAGGTCTCTGTGGAGTACCTCATTCTAAGCGCAGCGCTCGTGAAGGCGGACACAAGAGCCACGGAAACAAGCATACGTGCAATAAAACGAGAGGCACGTCGACGTACGAGGTGAAAGTTAATTTATTCAGATTTAGCAACTTTATAATATATATTACCGATTACCCCAGAAACAGCCTTATTGTGCGTGCAGCCTTTATTACTTTAGCCTTACGGCGTCGCGTTCACCTCAAAACGGAGGGGTCGTTTTTTTTTTTTTTTTTTTTTCCCTTATTTTTTACTGAGAGAAAATAAACTAGGGTCTTGTCAAGAATATTCCTCGACCTAACTCGCCTATTCTGGGACGCGCTAGGTCTTTTCCGGAGATCGAGGGCGGAGCAGGGGGCGTAAAAACATGTAAGCAAAAGACGACGACGACGAAGAAGACGACGGGAAGTTCGCTTTTTCGAGTGCCCGACACAGCGGGAGGCTATTGTTGGCCCCCTCGCTACGTCGTTACCGCCGGCATCCGTGGTTTTTTGAGCGACACTTTGCGTGAAAGCCGCCGAGGTTCGCTTTTATTTTACTGCGCTCGCTCTCTCGGTGATCTGTGTGTGTCGTTTTGTTGATTCCCGTAGTTCAAAGCTCGGTTATGCCTGTAGGCTTTGAAGTCGACTACACTGCCGTTTTCTCTCTCTCTCTTTAATTTTTCTTTTTTTTTTTTTTTTGTTTCCATTTGCTGGGTTATACCTTCTTTTCGCGCACGAAAGAGAAATCGGCGAATGCGCAAGATTGTGCATTCCGTTTCTTTTCCTTTTTCTTTTTAACCCTTTTGCAGCTCGGTGGCAAAGGTACGCGAGCGCGGATTGCACTTTTGGCGCCTTGTAACTGCGTGGGATGCCGCGCCGTTGCCAACTGTTAACTGGGGCAAACGCCAGCGCGTTGTTTCTGTCCTCCGCTGTAATTTCTTCAGCCGATCTTGGCCGTGATCTTTCGTAACCTTGTTTTTCCTTTTTACTCTCTCTCTCTCTCTGTCTTGCGCAACCTGCGTGCGATAAAGGATGCTTTCCGCCGAAGCAAAAGGAAGCCACATTTGCATTGTATACAATCAATGACCTGATGCGGACAGAGCTCGTGTTGGTTGGGCGTGTGCTTATAGAAAGGTCATTCGTGTCGACGCTCCGCTCCCTGTAGCCGTGGTTCCGCGATCGACGTATGCTGAGCAACGTTCAGCTTTATAAGGTGACGAGGTGTCGCTCTCTTAGTGAATTTCTAATCATCCGTCCCGCCGATTAGTTGATCCCGGCGTAGCTTTGTGCGAGCCAGTGACGAAAGGAACCTCGATTGGCGGTAATCGGTTTGTTTTTACTTAACCCGAAGAAAAGGGAAGTAAAGCTACAGGGTCGACCACATCTAAGGTGAACACCTCATTAGTATTCAAAACATCATAGAAGCTGAGGTTCACTACATAATTCGAAAAAATCATTATTGTGTTTATAGACGCCATGATTGCACATCGTATAACGAACGTTTCACTCGTGAAGTAGAATAAACGCTGTAGTTTTACCGGCTTGAATACTAATGAGGTGTTCACCTTAGACGTGGTCGACCCTGTGCATGACTGCTGACCGCGCAGTAATTAAACTGTCCGCAGCTACATCTGCTGACACCTGAACGGCAGTCGGAGGATACGACATCCAAAGTTTCGCTGTGGTCACTCGTTTCAGCCTTTGTAACAGAATGGCTTCGCGTATGCACATTGCCGAAATGTACCTCCCGAACCGAAGCCGGGGCGAGCGAGTGCCTTTGACATTCCCCGCGGCCCGTCTCGATGGGAACAGGGTGTGCGCGCGCGTATGGGAGAGGCCCCCCCGTTGGGGACTGTGTCTGCCGGTCGACCACACGCGGGGTCTGTTGTTGCTGCACGCACGTGCGGCACAGCTGCAGGCCCGGCTTCTCCCTCCCGTGCTTAGGTGCAACGCCGCGTCGGCGGCGTCGACCACATGTTGGATGCATCCGCGCGACACATATATACTATATGCCTGCTCGCCCACCCCGCGCGTTCTGTGCCCACCAAAACGGCAGCGGCGGTTTGGCCTACTGTGTCGAGTTTAATTATTAGTTCAAAAATGATAGAGTCATGATGATACACAGGCGGTGGTCCCGGTAGTCTGTAGTTGGGGCATTCTGGCAGAAATACGCAGACATAAAATAAATGAAATGGCAGAAACGGAACTTGAATGCCCATAAACGAAGCTCAAGTAATAACAAAGCAATGAAAGTAAATCTAGCACAGAAAGATTCACGACAGTTGAGAGACTAGGATAAGTGTACCACAAGTTAATCTATAAAGACATCTTAAGGATACGTGTGCACTATAATGACAAGATCGAGCGGAGGAGCACATGTTTTAAGGAGAAATTAGTCCAGAAAGAAGGTTGTTATTGAAGAGGGAAGAAAGGAAAGAATTCTTAACTGGGGAACCGCCTACCGCAACTGTGTTGCCCAAAGCAAGCCGTAGTAGAAAGGTAAACCGTTTACAATATATATATATATATATATATATATATATATATATATATATATATATACATATACATACGGTATTTGTAATATTTGCTCTTGGTTCTATAAAGCGGGCTATAGTATACCCTACTCTTGTAGCCTGGTGACCACACGCTGGAACGCGTGGTCGCTGTGGCGCCTCGCGGTGCCATCAGCCGTCATATACCGTGCTCGCGTTGACATCGCCTACGTTTCGCGCAGTGAATGCCCAGGGAAACGCGAACGCAGACCTCACTGTACAACAAGTAGAATCTACTACTCGGCAGTTGCCAGTGTGAAAGAAGGGAAAAAAAAAAAAAAAAGACGGTGTGAAAGAGCCCTTTCGTGCTGCTTGCAGCTGTGCTACTTGCGAAGGACAAGCGCGCCGTAATCGTGATACTAATTCGTGTAAGGATACTCATTCGCTTCTATACTCATTCGTGTGAAAAGCGTGCTCTATCTCTCTCTTTCTTTGCTGTCGTGACCGCCAGGGACCGCTAGCGCCCTCTTGTTTTCAATTTCTGTCTGCTTGTAGTAGTGACAAGACTCACTTCCAGCGCCGTACTCGAGAGAGGAGCTCCGCGCTCTTGCGTGTCATTTTATTCTGTAGGAAATGTTTAATGTATAGTTGTACTGTTTCTGAGCGCACATGCTTCCGGTCGGACCGCACGCAGCGCGTGAATACGGTTGGTTGCGTTGTGCTCTGTTAGGCGAGCTGCTTGCTGTCAGCAACACACGGTGACAGTGCATTTGGTGGCTGACTGCCTTGCAGTTTGGGTATCGTCGGGTGATCGATACGTTAAGTTTCACGGAGTTACGATATCCTGCTGCAAGGGGCGCTGCGCTCCGCCGTGTTCAGGTCCCGTGAAATAGCTCACGGTAACCGCAAGATCGTCTTAGCGCTGTGTAGTTGATCTCCGGAGCAGTACGTTTGGCTGGCCGACAGACAACGCTTGACAGGCGTATCGCGTTAGTGTAACGTTGTACTTTCTACCATGCTATGCTGACTCACGTACGTGTGACGAAACGCGTATAGCCAGTCGTGCGAACGTGAAAGGCGCCCAACGAACGTGCGCCCTCGTCGGTGATTAACGTCTATATATCACATGTCGCATGCGCATCCTTGACGTAACCACTTATTTTTCTTGTTTTCGTTCTTTGATGGACATTATGTGTTCGCTTGCAGCTGTTCATGCGCAGACACAGGTGACAGTCGACAACTTTGGGACCCGCGCCACGTGCGCCGACTCTCTTGACTGTGAAGGAAATGCGCCGCCCGCTTAACACGAAGTGAAGTCATTTCGGTAATGAGGCCCAACGGTGAGTGTGCGGGGAAAAGGGGGAAAAAATGTTGCCGGGAGGAGGTGGCGAGGCTTCAGTTGAAGGGAAGCTCTCTTGTCGAGTGCGGGCCCAGTGAAACTCGCGTAGTGCGGATGATGCATCGGCGGTGCATCGGTGAGCGGGACTAGGTGATGGGATATTTGCATTTTACCTTTGGTATCGGAGTCGTTCTATACACGTTCGAGCCAGTCATCACGCAGACAGTATACGCTGAATTTATGCAGCCAGTTTAATCGTGGGTCTCACGTCGCGTAAACGTTGGAGGCACGGTGTAAAAGGATGCACGCCACCTGAAAGAATATGTTTCGGGTAAAAGTTTGCAAAAGAAGCCCAAATGTGGCAACGAGGGAAAAGGAGGAAGCAACAGATGCAGGGTGCGTTGGGTGGAATGACAACGCGTTGTGCGGTTCTCGCTGCATTTCCTTTTCACGCACTTAAGCTGCCTGCGACAGTGTCAGGTACCAAACCACGACGATGTGTTTCTACTCGTTGCATTTACCTTTTTCGACTGAGGCGTCGTACTGGGGTTTGTACTGTCAGTAGAAATGTGCCGCTACTGTTGTTGCGGACGCTTCGGACCGCTTAACCCTGCCACGCGATTGCGCACTCGGCGCCCGACGGTTTCGGTAACGGTACATGTGCCATCTTTCCTACTATCTGTTTCTGTCGCGAGAGCGGACGGAAAAGCTGTCTCCGATACTGCGTGCAGGTGTAAAATTTCAGGCGAATCTCGGAACCGCTCATCTTATTTTGTGCGTTGTTTTTAATCTATACGCGTCGTTTCGTTGTAGCGCTTCCTTATCTCGAAGGAGGAGGAGGAGGAACAAGAAGAAAGGAAAGGCAGGGAGGTTAACCAGACGCACGTACGGTTTGCTACCCTACAGGGGGGAAGGGGTTTAGAACTTCCAAGCCAGACAAGCCGGGTGAGTTGCAGTGTTTCAGCGATTTCAAAGAATCCAGCGCGAAAGAGAAGCCACGTCTCTGGAGAAGCACTCTTCAGTTGCATATATTTTTCATCCCCCCTCCCCCGCCTTTATACTTATTGTTCTGCTATAGTTTCTTTTTTCAAAGCTACTTTATGTCCCTCCATGCCACTAGCATCGAGTAACTCAGTAGCATCGAGAAACAAGCAACTACTAGCAACCCAAGAGAGCCCGTCTGCAGGCCGTGTGCAAAATCAATTCCATCCAGGTGCTTTGTAATGCATCTGGTGCTCCGTTGAATGTGTCGTCTTTATTCTCAAGTATACACTTGCGAATGCTGCCGTACTGCATAACTTGCTTGCTTTCTTCTCAAGCAAGGCACGCGTATGGGCGCTTTCTTTTCTTTTTAGAACTTGCCCTTTTGCGGCGACTATTTCCAGCTGGAAATAGTCGCCGGTTCTCGCTACTGCGCAGCTAACTTGCCGCAGCCCTTCCCAACAGACACCCCCGCGCTGACGCTTCCTTGCCTGCTTATGTCTTGGTGAGCGTTCTCTTTGCATGCGTTTTTTATTTTTCCTTTTTTGCTTCTGCCCCCCCTCACCGACCCTTTCTACCCTTGTTTCTCTTGCCCCGTCGCTCTCTTTTCAGAAGGGTAAAAGCGTGCGATATAGGCACCGTGCTGCTGCAGCGGAGCGCCCAAAGCAAGCGCAAACATTGTCTGTGTATGTGCACACGCCGTGCGCTCCGAGGAACCCCTGCGTTGGCGTGTCTCCAGTGTTGGCTGGCTGTCATTGGGGGACGGACAGCAAGGGAGGAGGCTCTCGCGGACGAAAGACGCCTGCCTTTTTAATCGCCGTCATTCAACGACGCCGCCGCTGCTGCTTCTGTCACACACTGCTGCTGCTGCTGCGGGGGCACCCCCCCCCCCCCTTTCCCCCTCAAAGTAAATTCCGAATAAAGCTGCTTCTCCGCCTTCCTCACCCTCCTCTCTGTGGATGCCTGTATACTCGCCGCCTGCTGCAGCCAGCCTGGCTGGCTCTCTCCGGCTTGCCTTTGCCACTGCCGCACCACCACCACTGCTTCTTTTCACGAAGATGCGCCGCATGGCAGTGTGCGCTGTCTGCCGCTGTCATGGCTGCCTGCTGCCCCCTCTGCCACTTTTTTTTTTTTTTTTCGCTTCCTGCTGCACGCTTCTCAGCGGCACGATGGCGTGTCCCTCCGAGCAAGTGTCCCCCCGTAGTTCCGAGAACTGTACGACCCCCCCCCCCCCCCTCTTCCTAACGTGACATGCCGTCAACACCCCGCCACCCCACCTTGTGCACCATGCATGCGCCGTTCCTGACTGTTGTGCACCGCAACCTGAGTGCCGGCCGCGCCTGCGTGCATGGCTCCTACTGCTGGGATGCTCGGGCACGAGCCCGTATGCTATACATGTCCGGCAGTACGTAATTCCAAGCAGAAGCATGCAGCGAGTTAGGTGACAGGGCCGGTTTGTTGTTTCACTAATTGCGTGTGCGGCTTGTTCTCTTTAGACGTCAGTGGTATATGCGTGTGTTCTACCGTGGTCGATGACGACTCGAAAGCCACAGCTTATAGACTAGTATACCTGAACAACTTTGCCTTGTCAGGCGCCGAGCTAAAAGAAGCAGCCGCCGCGGCTCGTCATCATCTGGCCCCTGTTGAAGCTGCCTGTAGGACGTTCCGCCGATGTTGTGTTATAGAGAAATTAGCTTAGTGAATTTACGCGCATCAGTACCTGGCCTAGGTGACAGGATGTTACGAAAAGCGCGCGCTTGGTGCTTATCAGGAAGCTTCCCGCGAATGTTTGCATGCACATAAGAAGAGCGTTGTGGAAAAATAGTGGATGCTCGTCAAAGGAGGCTGTTAGAGGAAGGAACAGGGAGACCGAACAAACAAAAGGTGGTATTGGGGTGAAGCTTGGGCAAAGACACTCAACATAGCAGCCGAATGTGCCCCAGATGCAACGTTTGTCTAAGGCGGATGAACATTTCGGCTATTTTTCTTTCTTTTTTTATTAACATGAACTGTTTTCTTTTTTTCACAACCGTAAACATGTGCGTAATTTCGCTTCGTGCGTCGTTTGTGCGCGTCCAGCCGGCACTCGTTGAGGTCTGCACAAGGACGTGTGCATCGCCACCTGCATTCTGATGGTGGAGAATGCTCAGCGCCTGTATAAAATGCTATACACCAAATGCAAACTGTCTAGCACGTCAACGGCAAGTTCAGGCCATTGCGCTCCCGCAGCACATGCTGAAAATTGAACGAGTTCTAGACAGCACGTTCGAAATATGGGGTTTTACGTGCCAAAACGGCGATCTGATTATGAGGCACACCGTAGTGGGGGACTCCAGAAATTTGGACCACCTGGGGTTCTTTAACGTGCACCTAAATCTAAGTACACGGGTGTTTTCGCATTTCGCCCCCATGGAAATGTGGCCGCCGTGGCCGGGATTCGATCCCGCGACCTCGTGCTTAGCAGCCCAACACTATAGCCACTGAGCAACCACGGCGGGTAAGACAGCACGTTCCACCGCTAAATTAAATAACGCATGCAGCAGTACGATGACACTTTTATTTCTTACCACTGCCATCGGTTAAGTCCGGGAAAAAGAGAAAGTGGGGGTTGGGGTAGAAAGGGAGGGCTTCGTGATCCATCCTAGAAGTCACAATCATCTCTAAAAATTAAAGTAAGCTTTCAGATCAAGCGATCCATTTTCGCAAATATTATCTCTTTTGTAAGCTAAATTACATTTACCAGCACACAGATGTATAATGCAGCAAGCCAACCGACGCTTGGTTTCAGCCGTTATTGCAAGACTGTGAGCCAGTTAGCTCTAAATGGAAGCTATAGTTTCTGAGGTGTGCCGAACGGTAAGTTTTCACTCGAAGGAGGGAACTTCAGTTATGATTCCTTTTTGCCTTGGCACGAGCAACGTTATGACTTAAAGCGCAAGGCGCTTGAGTAATTACTTGAAACAGTGGGGAAAGATTACATGTTTTCGAAAGCAAACAAAATACAAAGGTTCTCAGAAATCTTGTGCCCCTGGGCACAAGATTTGTATTTTGGGGCTCGCCGGTCCGTGCGCTGCCTTTCGTTAATTGCCACTGTCGCACCATGTTGCGAAGATCAGGCATATTTTGCGCAATTAAAAAATACACTACAAGGTACATAAAGTACGTGGCTGGCAAAAACTCTGCCACCAAGCGGATGACTCTGCATGAAAAGAGGCTGGAGCCGCAGCTGGCGCAGCAGCCCTGGGCCTCGGCCCTGTATTGAGGGTCGGTAAGCTTATCTCGCCGCCTTTATGCTTTGTTTGCTTGTTTTGTTTCCTGCAAAACGCAGCAACCGTCATGTGTCACTTGTTCCGACTTCGGTGCGAGCAGGCGCAGCTGGTCGCCGGCTATTTTTATTTCGCGCTCCGCGAGCATGTGGTGCTGTAATACTGCCTGCCCCGCGAACCGCATTGACGAAGCATTCTTTCCGACTGCACATCGGAGGGTGGAAACGCGCCAAAAGTTAACAAATGCAGCCTATAGGGAGAGGAACGGTAACACCCGTTGACACAGTGAGACAGAAGATATAGCATACTCCAAGGGCGCGCATATAGTCGGGCGAGCACGTGTAATGGCAGGTCGGTGGCACTCGTATATATGCGACATACTGGAGGGACGAAACGAGCGAAGCGTGGTGGTGTACGGCGCCTCGTTTTCGCAGCGCCGCACATGTGTATCTCTATCTCTTCGCCTCGCCCCTATGCCCACACTGCGTGTCTGCCGTGTGCAACGAACGCACCGTCGGAGCGAGGCGCTGCTGGTGCCTGCTGCTGGGAACATGTATTCGCCACGCAGGCTGGATAGATAGTCTCGGAACGCGGAGCTTTCGAGGAGCTGCTGCCGCCGTGAGATTAGGAAGCGTCCGCATCCTGCTGAGGGCTCAGAACAAGTGGGCCCAACTTTCGGTATGGAGGTCGCCTCTGAGACCGTCCCTGCGCCCATCATTGCCCAAGAGACGGCGCAATAACCGATTACTATCCGAGTGTCTGGTTTGCGAGATGCGTCGGGGCGTTACGTGTATCGGACCTCTGCGAAAGAAAAAAGCTCGAGGGATTGTGCGGTGATTCCGCACACCGAGAATGCTGGCAGCCATCAGACTCTGTAATTTGCCAGATTGAAGATCGGGACGACGTAATAAATTGCACTTTTTTTTTTTTTTTGTGTCCATGACCTAGTTGTTGCAGGAGCTGACTCGTGCCGGATACGATTGGTATGCGTGGACGCTGATGTTACAGACAAATATGGTCAAATGGGGTATCGTACGCGGAGCGTGCTTTATATCTTGCAGAACTTTCATTCTTTGCCGTCCAGTTCTCTTGTCTCGGCCGCCCGCCCACTTGTTAAGGTCAGGGACAAAGTGAGGCCGTACAGGGAGACACGATGAAGGGCACGGTGTAACGCGTTCTCTCCCAATTTCTCATTCGCTGCGCTGGTGCCTGCCGGCTGGGGCTGCGCTGCTCGCCTGATGTAGCGCGCTAGATCGATCATATATGAAACGAATTCACACTTCGTATCATGGACTCTTCCAGTTTTCGGTTTCGATTTCTTTCTTCCATTGCTTACGTCCGTGGGTCTGCCTGACTTGCAGAGGTGGACTTTCATTCATATTTCCCACGTGTCCTGGATTTATTTCGCCACCCACTGTTTGCCCTGCTCCATATTCAGTGGGATCGAATAGCAGGCTAGCCGCCTTCTTTCGAGAACGCTATCGATTTGAGAACGGATCGCGAATCCACTCCAGTATCTCGCGCGTGGGCGTAGGGCGGCCTGTGCGCTAGTTTGCCGGCCCTAGAAGGTTCTGATATTTTGTGGTTGCTGCAGAGAAAGCGTGCGTTCGTAGTTGGTGGCTCAATTGAATCACCCGAACGTGCTCTTGAAAAGCGGATCCAGCACAAAGGTGTCGTGAAGCAAGACTATCGGGCGCGTATATCGCGCTCTCCTGAGGCTTCGATTTCTCTCTTTCGGCGTTTTGCTGGTGCGCTTCGGAACAGCGAAGCCCTGGCATATATACTGACCAAAAAACGATAGCGAAGAAAAAATAACGATCATCGCGTTGAAGGAGGCAAGCAGAAAGTGGGCGCGTTTGAAAGGGCTCGACTGCGGGCCGTGCTGGCTAGGCGCTGGCATGGTGTACAGGGCGGCATGGAAGGGGAGATTGGGGGCGGAGGGAAAGCACCGTCTCCATGGCGACGCTGAGCGCGAGAGAGCAACCTTGAGGGAGCGAACGCGCCGCGAGCGACAGCAGCAGCCGCGGCGGTGCCCGACCGAGCGTTGCTCCCTGGACGATGACGTCATATTTCATCGGGTCACGTGGCCTGTGTGACGTCGAGGTCACGGGGCCTCTTCAGCTCAAGGTCGGATCGGTACGCTGGCTTGGCGCCAGCGGCAGCGGGTGAAGGCGCTTTTGTTTGAACGCCGGCCGGCCGACGCGAGCGCGCTCGGGGCTTCGTTGGTCGCAGAGTTGAGGGTGGGGGACTGGAAGAAGGAGGGGGTTCGTGCAGCTCGGGCGATCAGCGCCCGGGTTGGAAGCGCAATTCCGGGAAAAAGCGATGTCGCAAGAGCCGCGCAAAAAAGCGCGCTATGCGCGGCGGCGACGACCACGACGCCCTCCAACGCCGGCGCTTGCTGCGTGCGCGCCCGTGTCAATGAATCGACGCGCCGTCGCTAAGCCTGCATCGCGTATGAATGGCGCGTGTAGGAGCCCTTTGTTCGCTTTGGCGAGAGCGCGACGCGTGTACTCTTTGTTTGTGCCACTTAAAAAAAGAGTAAGGAAAACGCGTCCATATGGGGCTGTCTCCTCTTCCCGAGGCGGAATTTCGAAAGTGCGCGAGTTTTCTTTCTCCGAAAACTGCGGAGAAGCCGTCTTTTCGCGGTGGCGCAGTGCTGGCCCTGAAATTTCAGCGCGTTCTCTCCTTCCCTTTATCGACGTGCTCGAGCCGCTGGCTACGAGTTGGACACAATGAAACTTGCTCGTCGAGGACACGCTATCGATCGTCGGGACTTGTATCTCGATGCACCGGCGCGCGCGGGCTCCCGTGGCGCGCTGGCGCAGGTTTATCTTCGCTGTAACGGGTCATCATGTGGACTGCTGTCGCGTTGCAGTGAAGAGCCGTGTATTGTGTCTATCTGGACACGTGATTGAACTCTGCGTATGTCTCTCAACTGTGTGGGATTGCGGAACTCCCCTCCCCCACACTAGAAAAAAACATGATCGTGCTGATTGTGTAATTTTTTGTACTGCAACAGGTATATCACGCTGGTGCACGTTTAATAGTTTTCAAATAGAGAGAAATTGAGTAGCCGAGGTAATCTTTACGTTAATCTCTCCACAGCAACTAGTGCATAACAGAACGTAGTAGTCTTCATAGTGTTCAAATTATAGGTGCTTGAGGCTGGAAATTTAGATATATTCACCTAACTGCAATTGTCTGGCAAATGCAAATTTGGTAATGAATATCATGTACTGTTTGGTCATTAGCGTTTGTTTTCTATTAGCATACCACAACCTAACCTGCATGAAAGGAAAGGCAGCCTTTATAAGGCCAGTATAGTTTCGTCTTAGAAATCTATTATGCGTTTCGGAACGCAGTACCGTGTATGGTGTTTGGTATTCAGCGTATTTTCTAGGAGCACAGAGTGGGAAAGAGCTTATACTTTCTCCTACCGTCCGCTTAATTAAGCTGATAGTAACGTTGTTGATAGGATAGAGCAACAGAACGTCTATCCGTGCTACGTAAAAAAGACGCACGTGAAATCCAGTCGACGTGAGCCTTGAAGTTCATATGCGTGATTGGGCGCTTTCAGCTTAGTAGCGCACCCCAACCGTGCACCTCGTAATTCAGAATGTCTTATTTGGATGTGAGTCAGTGTTCCCGCTTGAATGGCGCGCTGTATCTCGTTTCGTTGTCATCTGAGCGAGTAAGGCATAGCTCTCGCATTATTGCCCGTTTCTTATATGTTCCTCTTGCGACATCAGATGTCTGGTGGCTTTCGCCTCAAAGGACTCTCGCATGTGCAGACGCGAAAAAAAAAAAAAAAAAGAATCGGAGAAGGCGCTGTCATCAGCGGTAAACGGGCCGCCAGCCTGGACGGGAGTCATTCCACTCCACCCTCTTGGCTGATAATGTGTTTTATTATTCTCTCCCGGCCCGTAGCGTGCCTCTCCTCCCTCTAAGCTTGCGACTTCATAATGCGGGCGAGCGCCCCGTCGGTAGAGGAGGCTGCTATTTATATGTGCGCGCCCTCAGCGAGCCGGCCAGCTGGCCGTCGTTATCAAACGTTACGCGTTCTTCGCTTCGCCCGTCGGCTCTTCTCTCAAAAAAGGAAAAGGGAGCAAAGAGAAGTCCGGCCCCGGAGGAAGGCGCGCTCGAGCGCACCGGGGGGTTGGCCGGCCGGCCGGAGAGCAGCTTCGCCGGCAGCCGTTCTCGAGAAAGCGCGCCGAAGCAAGGTCACCGGCGAACCAGTCTCGTTCTCGAAAGCACCCCCCATCCCCTTCCTTCAACTGCCACCCCCCTGCCCTCCGCTTCTGCTCGGCATGCTAAAGCGCCCGCTAGCGAAATCGCCGCCTTGCCTCGCTGCTCGCCCGCTACCCCTTGCTCGCTCCGCGGAAGAACGGCGCAGCGCTTCTCTGGCGACGTCTCGCCTTTGGAAGTCATGGGAACGAACGCCTTCGTTCGCGGCTCAGTATGGCATGGCAAGAACTTTATTTTTTCCCAGTGCTCGAGTGCTGCGAGTTTGGCCTGCCTGACTCACAGCCAGAAAAGTGCGCGCGACCATTTCGAAAGATGCGAGGAAAAATAATGAGGCGGAGGACGACTTGGCTCTCGAATACTTTTCTCGTGCCTCGTTGTTGTTCCCCACAAAACTGCGACTCGTTGGGGGATTGGCAAAGAAACGGGAGGCCGAATGCGAAGTGCATATATTTATATTACACTGGTGCTGCTACATTTTGAGAGATCAAGTACGAGATATTAAAAAATGAACGAATGAAGGGCGTTATTTCAATGAAGGAATGTTACGGCTATAAATGCGTGCCAACTTTGGCAACCCTGTTTCCATCGTTTCAGAGCTTGCTAAGCATACGCGAGGCTTACTTCCAAGCGGTCCGGGACAGTCCGGAGGTATATATTTCTCCGCGTGCCTCCCGACTTCTGGGACGGATGCACGCTCTCCAGCTGCGACGTTCCTTGTGGGTGCTGTCTTGACCGATTACAGTCGCGATCAGCGTCACGTGACTATGTCTATGTGCGCTCTGTTATCATCGTCCGCCAAAAAGTGTGAACTCATTCATATTGTGATTCACCCAGATAAGCAAAACTACAGTGTCAGGTTGGCTTGCGTTGCACTGCGCCCAAGCAAAAATAAGGCGGCCAAGATGGCTGTCCAAGTATACTTCAGTAATGTTCGCTGGCGAGCTAGTCGGTGATGCACTCTTCGTGGAAGCACTCCGTCCTCTCCCTTCTTTCTTTCTTTTTCTACGCTTCGTATGTGTCAAAACACGGGCACGAAGAATGTTCCAGGCACGTATATGCCGGGGGATCAACAACGATCGTCGCGGAATAACTTTACTTAAAGCGCGAGCTGGATGCTTACTTGCAAGGCGCCCAATCGAATCCGATTGTACTCGAGTGGAGCGCAGCGAATGTAATCGCGCGCGTGCTACCTGTCCCTAAGATCTCTCTCTGTGCGGTGCCGGAAAAGTGCAGACATGTCGCTTACCTGTGCAGCGTGCTTTTTCCGGGAAGGTACGTGCTCGCTGTCACCGAGGGCAGCGGGCGCGTTTGTTCGCACATGCGGGGCCGCGGTGTCGTAATGGAATGTGCGTGCTTTGTTTTGGGCCCCCGTTCGGGCGTCGCTTATTTCCCCTTTCGGTACTGCGGCTCCCAAGGTCCAAATCGGCGCAGCAGTGTGCCCCCGTTTGTTTGTCGTTCTTGCCTGCGAGCTTGGCGGTTGACACCACACTGCTTCAAAGGGGTGCTCGTATTATTCGTCCAACCGGTGCCTGAGTTTTGGCGGTGGTGTTGTTTCTGGAGGGGCTATCCTGGCAGTTCGGGCCCAGTAAATAGCGAAAAAGAGACGAGCACGAATGAGAACACACGTTCTTTTTAACGGCGCCAAAAACGGACACCTCACAAGCGCGTCGGATTCTATGTGTGGTGTGTGTTTTTCGCGCGTCCGTCGTTCGACCACTGCTGATCATTCTTTGTCTTGTGGTGTCTCGTAACTACTCCGGTTTAACTTTGCTTAGCTCCTTGCACGTTGACCCCCTAGATTTGCTGGAGTGGATGTGGGCAGTTTCGCTTAAAGAGAGATAGAAAGAAAAGGAAAGGCAGGGAAGTGAACCAGGTTGCACCCGATTTGCTACACTGTGGGAGAGGGAAGCGGTAAGAATAAGGAAAGGAGAAAGGATTACAAGTGACGCGCGCGCACTCGTAAGAGCGTTCACTGCGCATTCAAAGGCGGTCACTTGAGTCCTGTATTAAAAAAAAAAAAGAAGTACACTGCAGCAATGTTCTGATGGTTCTCTGTGGCGAAGTCGACCAGAACGAGTGATGATAAGGCGACATCTCGATCGCACCCCCTTAGCGACAGGCCCAATCAGTGTCTGTCCGCACTGCTGAATGTGACGGCGACATGTCGGAATAGACGGCCGAATATATTACGCCGGGCACGATGCAACAATCGGACTTGGTGCTAACTGCGCTTGCATGACGACCGTCTGTCTCACACGTCTGCAATCAGCCCTATACCTAGCCTTAGTAGAACAGTCGCTGAGTATAAGCCAAGCATAGTCGACTTCGATCTCTATATTGTGTTCATTTTATGCACCCTATTGTGTATGAAATGAACACAATATAGTGGTGCGCGTCGTAGCAAACACATTCACCGTCTTCCGTAGCAATAACCGCCCGAGAGACTTGATTTGCCGACTTAAATTGCGCCACGTTGTCGACCAACGTTGTGTGGCGGCTTGTCGCCTTTCCTTGCTTTCACTGTCTCTCGTCTTGCGAAACGTGGACTTGCCATTTACTCCTCAGGCCCAGACCACTGTCCAAATGGTATCGACATATAAAACTGCACGCGCAGTGACACGGGCGCACCGTGCCTTCGCGAGCGCCGCCTCGCGGCTTCGAAAAAAATGACGTTCGAGAGTGGCTATCGCAGAGGGGGAGCGCTTCGGGAGACTCCTCGGGGGACGCTTTCCGAAGCGCAGTATTGAATAAAGGAGGAAGGGAGCGGAAGGCGGGTGCTGCCCTCGTAACCTCTGCGCCCTGACCCGGACTGTTTGTCTTCCTTTTTCCCTTCGCGCTCAGCAAGGAGGCGGAAGCGGGGGAAAGAAGCTTTCCGACTCCCGGGCGCAATTCCGGCCTCTGGTTTCCGAGCCGCGCTCGATGGGAGGAGGGGGCGCCCCTTATGCTCTAAGCGAGGGGCGGGTCACTGGGGCAGCCAGGCTAGAGAACTTCCTCTTCTTGCGCGTTTCCCGTTCTACCCCCCTCCATCAGCAGCGGTTTGCTTCTTTTTTCGTTTCCTTTAGTTTCCCCCCCCGACTCGACAGGGGCTAGATAGAGGCTGCAGCTGAACGCCGTGCGTTGTGCGGAAGTCCGCTTCGTGCGTTGACGGCCGACGTACGGGCTGCGTGTGGTCAGCCGTAAATGCGCTCGTTAACTGCCCTCTTCAATCATTCGACCCAACTTCGCGTTGCAACGCGCCCGCTCGGTTTTCAGCCTTTAACGGTAAAATATAAAGTGGAGTGGGGAGAGGAAGGGGCCATGAGGGTGAGTCTGCGAACGGTGAACGCTGCACGAGCTTCTTTATATAACTGAGCCGCTTGTTCGAACTCTTTCATAAGCCCGAATCGGTAATTTTATACTCTATATATAGTCGAAGGTTTACTTACGTAAGGTTCATTTGTCTGCGTTAGCTGAAACGAGTATTTGTCGTATTGCGGCAGCTTCGGTGTCTCGATTTTTCTTTCTTTCTTTTTAAACCTTTACTTAGCCGTGTAGCGGACCTACTATTTGCCGGGACAAACCCTGTATTAACTGGAATATGATAGGGATATATTAAAACAAAAGCGGTTTTCCCATGGCTCGCCTTCCCATGGCTCGCCAGGCTTGCCCCCAGCGTCCGCGCGTTGCTTTATTCGAGCTCGCTTTAGCAGCACTGTTACTCGGGTGCACACTGTAGTTTTACGGCCGCCGGTACGCAACATGTTCGCGCGTACAGGCGTTCAGCCAGTTGAATGTCACCGCCGTCGTAAAATGCTTCCACATGAGGCGGTGATCCGGTCGCTGCTCGTTAAAACCGAGCTGGCTTGTTGCCCGCCTGCGCGTTTAATATACGCGCGTATGTGTGTGGCGCTGCAGAAATGTCTCGCCTGCCCCCTTCTCTGCTGTGTATGCGGGCTGCGTGCAATGGGGGCAAGCTGAGAGAGAGAGAGAGAAAGCAGTCCCGAATAGTGCATGGGATGTCAAGCTTCGCGTTAGTTGCCCAATCGTGCGCCGTACACTTACTTGGGCCACGGCTCTGCTGCCTTTGGGTCGGCTGGTGCTTCGTGGAGGTGGTGGTCGCGAAGGTCGCCTCCACGGTCGGTGTTACGCGCCCTTATCGCCGACGCGATGCGCGCGACGCATTGCGTTTTGTTGCAGCTGTATCGGCGCGCTGCTGATTGACGCAGAAACCCGAGGCGCGCGCCTGCGCGCCACCGATAAGGAGCGCCCGCTCGGTCGGTAGCCGTGCTTGCTGCCAGATGCCCGTGCATGCGCAGTGCATCGGAGGTCAATTATGAGATCCGCGCCGCGCGGTCTTTTTTTTTTTTTTTTTTTCAAGGGCAACGCGTAATGGCCGCCGATTATCATCGTCAAAGGAAACGTCGCGGCG